>NW_019384935.1:334883-355153 GCF_000671375.1 Centruroides sculpturatus | reverse complement strand
AACAGAGAATAAACTGCCCAAATACCCTTAAACAAAGGAAAAGTACGTCCTTTATGAAGGCATAGAGCCTTTACTACATGAAAATGAAAATTAATGAATACACTGTGTACAGTAATTTACCTGATAAGACAGACCTCAGAAAAATACTTTATGAGAGCTTTTATACTTTTATAAAGCTGTCTATAATGAAAATTAATTAACTAAGGATTTTTTTGTCCTGACAGGGTGTGGCCGAGTTATCCGGAGTGCCGGGTTATCGAGTGCCAAGTTTTCGAGGCTCTACTGTATAACTATTTAATATTTATATATAGTCATCACTATTATAACAACTCTAAAAAGAAAATGTCCAAAAATAAATGGCATCAATATTAAAACTTTTAGAGTTTAATCATTAATAGATTTTCTTCTATACTGAGTACAATTATTATAAAGTTAAATTTCAATTAGTTTCTTAAATTAAAATTTTATTTTTTTGCCATGTTATTTGATTTCTAAATGATATTAGATAATAAATCTGAATGAAGAAACAATACCTACCTACAATATTTAATATTATAGATAAACTATCATTATTACTGTAATATATTAATATGTAAAAAATATTAAACACATAGGATCAGAAAATCTTAAATATGTCTACAAATAAGTAACTAAATACAAGAGAAAATCTAAAAGGATCTTTCTCTAATTTCGATAAACATCAGGAAGAATAGTCTGTTTGATGTTAGTTTCTATTATTATTATATATATAAACAGATTTAAAATAAAAAGCAACATAAAGCATCCTGTATTTATATAATTATAGACAAAAGAATTGTTTCAGCTGAAAATAAAATAAATAGAGTATATTTTATTGCTTTTATATATTTAACCTAAAATTTGAAACATTTTCATATACAAGGTTTAAAATAAATAAATTTTTTCATTAATATTTAATATTAAAAAGTTTACCCTTAAATGAAAGAAATATGAAATTTATTGAACTATAATTTCATTTGAAAAAAAAAAATATATTGTCTCCTTATCTCCTGATTCTTGATGTTGATTATGAAATGACTAATAAATTTGATAATAAATTCAATTAAAATATTTTATTGATGTGTGTATATACATATACATATATATATATACACATCAAAGACATATTTTGATAGTTAATGAATTAACTATCAAAATATGTCTTTAGGAATAACTATTTTAAAAAACTTTCAAAAATTTGGAAATTTCAAATAAATTTTATATTTATGAAGAGATATTAAAGCAATTTTTTTGACACTGATATTATTTACAAAATTTTACACTGTTATTTGTTTTACTGTAATTTATATTAAACAAGATTTATACTCTTTACTTAAGAATATAAATTATACTTAGTACATATTATGTAATAAATTACAATAAAAACAAAACAAATGAAATTACCTTTTTCCTAATAACTGGTTTGATGACTACATGCATCAAACAAAACCTTTACAATCCAGTAAATAATTTTAATGTAAATTCGACAAATGTTTTCTTACACAAGATCTTGTGTAAGAAAAGATGGAAAACGCTTGTCAAATTTGATGAATGAAACAAATAAAAATAAGAATTTTTATAAATAAAATAAATAGGCCAAAAGAAATAAAAAAAAACTTTATTTTAAAAGCTTAAAACAATCAAATCAGAAAGAAATTTAACTAAATAAATATTAGAATTTAAATTTTTTAATATTAAAATTAAAAAAACACTTATTTTTTGGAACCATTCTTAATTTTTGTAAGCTGATCAAACTACAATTATCTTCAAAATTTGACACATTGAATAAGTTTAATTGCTCATATAAAATTTGCAAAAAACAAATGCTCAAGATAGAGATCCTCTTCACTAAGGAGAGTTGTTTCCTTTTAAAATGAATTTTATATAATCAAACTAATGTTTCCAAATATTCTGATGAACTACAAAGCAGAAAAGCTGTATATTTCTGTTTTAACTGTCTTCCATAGAAATATTTGAATATGTTAAGGTATGTCAATAATTTGTAAATAATATTATAAGGTTGGAATCATTTAAACTATCATGTTTAGATAATTTGAAGTCAACATTTTGGATGAAGATGTATTCAAAATTTACAAATTCCAGCATTCTCATTTCATTATTAATGTAAAGCATTACTGTTAGTTTCTATAGTTTAAACTTCTTGATTCTGTTCTAATTGTATACTTTTTTTGATCAATGATAGGAAATATCATTAATCAAAAAAGTTCTGTATGCGAGTTCTGTATAAGTGACATTTAATTATACATATATTATCTAAATCTAGCTTCTTGTTCTGACTCTATATTATTTCTTATCACATTATTCAATATTTTAATACTTGATATTAGACATTTTCTACATACAAAATACCAATGGAAACCTGCAATTTTAAAATATTTTAACTGAATTATGTACACATGAAATAATAAATTACTTGACAGTCAGATTCGTCAAGTCCTGGTGCAGTATAGAATGGATTAGAGATGAAGCAAGCAGATCTGTATAAATAAGTCCAATCCCAAAATGGTAAAATCTGAAATAAAACAATAATTAGCACATTTCATCAAAAATTTTTTGCATTATATATTTTATTAAACTTTCTAAATATTTTTAATTTATCTTATAATTTAATATGTAGCCTAATATTAAATACATAAAAATATATTATTATGTATTATATATATTAAAAAATGATTTATTTTCGAAATAAAAAATTACCTTGATTAAGAAAAGTCGACCAAGCATACAAATCATACGAAAAACAGGATCATATAATAATAAACTGATACATATGCCAATAACTATAATCAGAGTTACTCCAGCAAAGAAACGTTTCTTCACTTTCTCCCATTGAATCGAGCGAATTAAAGGCGAAGCAGCTTTCAATATTTCTCCTTCTGTCATTCCATTTTTAATACAGTAATCATAAAGATCGCGTATTTCTTTATCAATTAATTGCAATGATTCGTCCGACATAATGCAGATAAACAGCTTTGCTTAAAAAGACAATACTATGTAGTAATTAAATCGACGCTTCACTTCACCGCTTTTATATCACGTGATCGAATTGTTTACTTTGACGTTGCACGTGTTAAAGCGCAACGAGTTTATGAATTTACATTGTTGCCAGCTGACGGTCAGTATATTCACAATGGCGGAAGTCCTACTAACATTTTTTTCCGTCGTTCTTTTTTCGTGGACTCAAATAAAATATATAGTAAAACTTGTGTACACTAGAATCGAATAGTACCAAATATTTTTTTAGTTTGCCAGATTTTCGTTTTAAACAGGTTCCTTTTTAACATAAGAAATCGTTCCGTTCCGACGAATTTTTCCCCGTTTAGGCTTGTTTCCTTTTATTTAGGTTTTGTTTTAGACAGGTTTTATCATACACTGTTTAATTTACGTAAATATTTTAACTTTAACATAACTAGAAGAAAGAAATATACTTATAAAATCCAGAATCGGACAATTAATTACTGCACAAATATGGAATTCTCTCTGCGTAATTCGAATTGCTCGTCGTAGTAGGTAGAGGTGACCGAAGGTGGTACTTAGCGGGATTACTGATCCTTCAAATTTTAAGGAACGTATACAATAGTAATCAAAAACTTCCAAAAATCTAGTAGCTCTTTAGCGGAGGGAAAAAAAGACATGAAATATCAATGAGAAGGTGATAGGTATAAACATGGTGATTGAGAATTGGATTTTTTAATAATTAACGGTTGTTTCGGGAGTAAGGTGTACTGTACTTCTGAAATTATCGTACATCTTACGGCGGCTGAAATAATCGTATAAACACGATACATGTAATTAACGTACAGATGGCAAATCTGCCTGGCGGCAATTTGTAGATTTTTCTGATAAGTTTTATATGAGTGAAAATTGTTAATGTTTTTCAGTATTATTCGAATAATTATTGAACATTGTTTATTTTTCTTAATGCTTTTTGCTGTTTTTGTAAGATAAATTTACAGTGGCGCATTTTTCTGTGCCATTTTATACTTCGAATAAATCAAAAATGTGTCAACTGATGAAATTAAATGTGTCGAAGAGGTAATTGAAGGTAATTGAACCAGAACTGAAACTGCTTGCAACCAGACTTTCTAACATTATACAAGCCAATATTTGTTCTGTAACAATGGCCTACATTAGTGGGTACTTAAGGATATAGGAGAGTTTGTTGATTGTTCTGACTGTTTGGACATGATTGAATCAATGAAGACACTCCCTTCTATGAATCTAATAAATTTAAATGGTCGTGGGAAACTTTTATATCTAAAGCTAGAATTTATTATATTTTTGCTACTAGAAAAAGCAATTGAAGTTGCTCTATCATCTTTTATTCGCCAGCTAGCTGTGATGTTTCGTCTGTGCAAGATAATTCAGCCGTGGATAGAAAAAAAAAAAAAAAAGAAAATAATTGCACGTATCAAAGATGGACAACCAAAAGTAGTTTATAATTTGATTTTAAGAAAATTTATTAGACCTTACATTTCAAACTACTCACACAAACTGTAAATAATGCATACATAAGGGAGAATAAACTCCACAGTAAAACTTCATAAAATAAACCCCTGTTCAGAAATATTATCAAACGTGCACCTTTAATTAAAAGTGTAAATTTGAATTTGGTAAAATAGCTTTTATTTTTATTTGTTTATTTTTTGTTTGCTATGAAATAAAGTCATTTGATAGATCAAGGAAGAGGCAGACTTAATTTAATACAGTAGTAATAATAATTTTTTTTTGTTTTAGATAAACAAATTGCATAAAAATAAGTAATATCTCACTGGTGCCCTCAGGACCTCTTTCTCTCTTTGTTTCCTGTAATTCCATGAATCGCGGCCCTTATCACCCAAGGGAAAAGAAACAAATAAGAAAGTTCTAGAAGTGAGAAGAAACAAAGAACGAAGGGAAATATTCTAAACTCCGATTAATTAATTAAAATTAATATATATAATTTTGTGAATATGTATGTAAGCATGCATGTATGTGTATTGGCGTCTATTAAGTTTAATATCCCAGGATGGAGTAATGATTAACGAAATTTAGCATAGTAGCTTGTATAAGGGACATTAATGCTATTAAATTTTGGTAATCAAAGATCAAGGGAACGGGGAAATAGAGAGTCATGTTATATCTCGATAGGGGTAGGACTTATTAATTTATTCGTTATCAGAATTTACAACTTTTTATAAAACTCTTCTCTACCCTCAAAATTAAGCATTTTGCCATTTTATAATAATTAAAAATTTTTAAATAAAATCTCATAATAGATGGCGCCACATACATTTTAAATTTCTTTACCGCGAAAGTTATGCACCTTGTTGCTGATTTTAAAATGTTTCTAAATATCAAAATATGCAGTGTAGAAATACACCAGTAAATACAATAGAAACTCGATTATCCGAAATAAAAAAAACATGTAGCGCTGTGTACATACCAAATTCTCCATGTAACTTTATTGTACCATGTTTTAAGGTTAATTTCCCTAATTTTCCTTGTTCCCCTTATACAAGGGGAACGTCTCAGGTTACATGTATTCCTTGTTGTCACGTCTGTTGTTCATTAACACCCAAATAACAAAAAACAGTTTCTGAATAATCTGAAGAACCCCTGGTTTTATAATCAAGTATTCACTGCATGTTCTTATTACAAGAGTACATTTTTTTCTTGAAGAGTTTACTCAACATGAGAAACTACTATTATACTATTATTACCTAATTTTATAATTTATTCAAATATGAAACTAAACACAAATATTCTTTAAAAATTTAATATATTGTAAGCTACAACTCTGTTTTATTTAACAGAATGCATTAAAGACTGTATACCTATTACAAAATATAATTTTCTGTAATCAATCATTTAAAAAATATGAATAATCAAACTACAAATGTATATCTGTTTAAAAAACTTTTAATGAATTGCACTTGTTACAACTTTAACAGAATATATTGATGGTTGTACAGGAATTATCACAAAAAATAAATTTCAGTTTAAGTCAAATTAGTAAGGCACTTAGTGAAATAATACAAAATGTAGATTGATGATTTCTACAGATGTCTATAGTTCATTAAAAAAATATAGTTTGTACTTCTCAAATAAAATACAGGTGTAATTCTCATTGTGCGTGATTCACAATATACAAAAGTTTGAAAAACAGGGAAAATTTTAAAAATAAAATTACAGTTTTAGAAAATACATGACAAAATGTCTAGAAAATTATACAAAAGTTCTTATAATAACTTTAAACAACACTGTTATTCAATAAATTATCACTGTATATATACATATAACAATGATCCTTTATATACATATAAAGTTTCATCCCAAAACAATAATTTCCTATTTACATAAAATGCAGTATTTACATATGTATATAATTTATTTAAAATCTAATAAAATCTTTAAATAAAACATTTTTATGTTTCAATTTTAACCACATTTTATATAAATAACATATAAGTAAAATAAAAATTTATTACAATAACTATAAAATAAAAAAATATATGACTAGTTGACGTAACAGTTACTGAAACATCTTAAACTTATAACTTAATAAGGGGATCAAATTTACATGTATTTTTTATTAACTAAAATGTTGTGCTTAGTATATACTAATTTTGAAATCTCTAAACTGTTAAATATTATCTTATTTAATATTACATAATTTTATCACACTAATTAGCAAACTATTTTAACAATACAAAAGGAGGAAAAGAAAACCTATAAAACTTGACAAATGTTAACTTTTCCATATTTTAGTTCACAAAGATAAAAAATAGTTGCAAATGTTTAAAAATTTCTCCAAAATAAAAATTATACATGATTTTTTCTTTTATATTTTTAATCACAAATCCAATAAATCACAGATTTTACATTTCTTGCCCAATAATGCTGAAATGTAGACATTCATTAACAAATATCTAAATTTCAGGCTTACAAGTTAGTAATTCATTTAACTATTGCTTAGTTCTAAGGAAAAATGATTCCATTTAAGCAAAACAAGTTCGAGACAAACTTGGCAATCTTCTCTGCTATCATGAGCATTTTCTTGAATGATTTGGCCTAAATATTTCTCTGATAAAGATTTCAATGATGGGCGAAAACAAAATCCACGTTCAGAATCAAATATTACAGACGTATCTACAATTTTTGCATGGATAAAATGTAAAGCTTGGAGGTCATTTTCCAGTGCATGACCAATTATAATGGTGTCTTTGTTAATAATATTTAATAATGATTCTTGTACTTCTTCAAATCGAAGTGTATTCTTCTCAAGCATTTCTGCAGTGATGCCACTGTACTCTGTGTTATAGTCAATTATAGGTGATCTTGGTTGCACATATGTCTCAAATAATAAACTTCCATCAAATGATAAGAGAGTCAGTTTAGTTATTTCCAATCCCAATTTAGTATAACACATTTCTGTATCTAAAACAACGATGTTCTTTTCTGTAAAGTCATTTTCAGCTGTGTTTAAAAAATCATCATTTGCTCTGCACTTTGAACTTGATACATGAAAATTGTTAAAAGTGCAGCCAATACTTCCTTTTTCAGTATTGCAACATGGATAAATCTGATAGGATGTGTCATATGGGAGAACAGAAATCGCTTTTTTAGGGTGATAAACACATATATCATCCAAATCATCAATATTACTATTATATTCAGAGCGGCAACGAGCACATCTTTCTATTAAAGAACCTAAATCAATTTCACCACAAGAAGCTTTATCAACGGATTGCATTGGAAATTTATATGCCATTAACTGTGATGGTGTTAACATTATTTTCTCTAAAAATGAATAAAAAGAAATGAAGAACTCTTCCTTCCTCTCCATTTTACAACCAACAAATTGATGTTGATTACATGGCAATTCTAATGGCTGTGGAATTGATTTCCATGTAGTGGTTCCTATTTTAAAACAAACATTTTGATCAATTCCCTCCTTTGGCAATTTGAAACAATACAGCTCTGGAGATGGTTCCCATGGAATAGGAGGATCTCCATCTATCTCCATTTTAATACCAACAAACTGACGTTGACTGATTCTTCTCTTACGTGGCGATTCTAAATAAGTTGGCTGTTGAAATGGATGAAATGGTGTAGGAGGAATTTCATATCTATCTCTTCTATAATCAAAATTTCTATTGATTCTCTTATTACGTGGACATCCTGCATAAATTTGCTGTGGAAATTGCTCAAATGGTATTTCAGAAACGCTCGAATTCAAATTGTAATAATACTCTTCGGGGACAATAAATGGATAATCTTCATTAAAACAACCTATACCAGGAGGATGGTACGTATAAAATGGTTTGCTACAAGCCATTTTCAGAATCTAAAAAATAAATAATAACATTAATTAAATTAATTACATTACAAGCTAACTTACAAGCAATTTTAAGCAGTCATTAAATTAGAACTTGTTTAATTAATATTTAAGAAAATTATATAAACAAGATATTAAATAATTTTCACACAAAATTACTGTACATATAAAATTCTAATCGATAAATAATTATGGCCAATATTTTACTATACTTATTTACTAACAACAGAATACGACAACATATCGTAAGAATCGAAGAGAAGCACGTGGTTAACTGTGCAAGCCAACCACGTGGTAGCCTAATGTCACAATAAAGGCTTGTACAATCAAATTACTCAAACCAAATTTTAATTTTATTTCTTAAATTATACTCATATAAACTATTATATTTGAGATCGATTCAATAAACTCATCTCAATAGACTCGACAGGTATTACTATGATATTACTATAACTATAAATAATGACAACGTTTGAATAGCTCCGAATTTGACAAATTATCATTTAATAAATGTATATCGTTCAAACAAATTTATAAAATTCTAATCGATTATATCTATAGTAATATATTTTACACAACAAAAAAGATCATTTTACTTAATTATAAATTAAATTAATCATCATATTTATTGAGAAACAGATTACGTGGAGAAAAGCAATCATGTACCAAAGCACATGGAAACGTATAACAAAAGATACGAAAGCACGTGGTAACGAATAATGAAAATATAAAAAAAAGGCTTAATTTCCGCTTATCAATACATATAATCATGAAAATTATGTCTCAGATCTTAATCTATGACCTAATTGAGATTATTATTACAACCAAATTAAATAACTAATACTAACTAAAAGAAATGACAGCGATATTTCTAAATTACTTACCAACTTTCGAAATCTTCAAAAAAATAATTAATAATCAATACGATGAGACTTATTCAATAATCCGATATCTTTTTTGTAGATACGATCAACACTTTTCAACATGTCAACACAAAGAAAACTTGAATAACTGAACTGATAAGCGAACACTGACGTATTGCTCACTTCACAACCGCAAGGCGACTGGCAGAAACGAAAGTAGAGAGTCGAAGTATACTATAGGTGGCGCCAAAACCATGACGTCATCCTTGGTTTGACGTCACGTTCTACGAATAACTGAGTCAGTGGCAATGTCCTGCGGCTAGTAACTACTTTCATTTTATCGTAGAACTATCTCCTGTATATATATATACTGTCTATATAAATGGTATTGTAACCTAAACCTACTTTTCATGCTTATCGAAATAAATAAATAATTTTAAGTTATTAATTTGTATTTATTTCAAAAAATAATCTTCGTGTAGAAGAATAATAAATAAAAATTTGAAGGGCAAAGAACTCATCAAGGTCTCTCTCTCCACGTGTATTACAATCGGTTAAAAATTCAAAATATTTTTATGAAATTGGTTTATTTTTTTTTAATGTAGATAATAAATTAAAAATAATTCGATTTAATAATTCTTCGTAATTTTGTCAAATAATAAACTCGTTCAATTAATTTTTATGTTGAATATTACGTTCAGGAAAAACAGTTGTCGGTTTTCCTATTACATTCTAAGAACTATCATTCTGTAAACGGAACTATAAATGATAAATAAATATTCCGATTTTAACAAATAAGGAAAATTTTACGAAGATTCTTATCTGTTTAGGTAACAATAATATTTAGTGTGATATTTAATAGGTTTCTAGAAAATTAATTCGGTTTATCAGTAAAAGAAATATATAAAGATTAATGATTTTAGCAGAGAAATTGGCTCATATTCTATATTTTTCTCTTCAGTTTTGAATAGAAAATTGTGTTGCGTTTAATACGAAAATCCTTTCTCAGTTTTATCAATTCAATCGGAGTTTCTTACTTTAGACTACATCCGTTTCTAAACGTGTAATTTCCCCGTAAATAATTATTTAACCGTATAGAGACAAACATATTCCTTCCCCAAATAAAAAGTCCTTTTATCTTTCTAAAGTAGTTTTGTTTGGATCTTATTAACAAATATTCCTAGACGATAAACTTTAGTTCATTTATATAGGCCTATACTATTGATAATTTTTTTTCCTTTTATAGATCTTTTTGTTTCTTAAACAAACAAAAGCTTCGATAAAAATTAAGTCTTTAAGCTTTATATTTCAATTTCACATAGATTTATAAATATTGTATGTTAATATGATGCAAGCTTTTTAATATATATTATAGTTGAAAAATTGCACAATAAACTCCATCACATGCTATCACTTTCTTGCGAAATTGCTTTTTATCGCACATAATTTTAAATACATTATGAGAATATTTGAATTTATATAAAATTAGATTAATTTTTTATTATCACCAATTTATCTGTTAAAAGATATAAAATTTAATTTTTAAAGTTTGTATATCAAACTTAAATTCGAGTGATGCAACAAGTAGTGCCAGTGAACTTTGGCTTTCTGCCAACTTATACCTGTAGTTCACTGTGTATATATTACGGTACTCACTATTTGTATACTAATTTTTTTTTTAATTTTTATTATAAAAAAATGCAAGTTTTGTGTTAAGGCATAGTAATTTATATTTATTAATTTTCTTATAAATAAAAATTAATTTTTTATAAAGCTAATAATGTTAGCTTTTATTGTACTGTATCTCCTGAAATTTTTTCATGTCTTTTTAAAGCATTTATTGTTTATCAATTGTCATCCTTTTTTCATTTTTATTTTTAAATAAAATTTTTTAAGACCTTTCTCCTTTAATAACTTGTCAGTAATAGAAAACAGTAATTAAAATTTTTCATTTATTTATTATGTATTTTTACAAATTTATTGTTTTAAATGAATTTATTAATTCATTTTGAATATTTTAAAATAATTTTTTACATCTTAGCTAATAATTTTTAATAAAATATCATCCTAAAGAAATATATTTGTCAATATGTTCATTTTTTTACTTTTAATGCAGCGTGTGTAAATATTATGAATCATTTATACTATATTATCTTTCAATGATATCGGGTAATAGACTACTCATAAACATTTCAAAGAGTTAACCTCGTTGAAAAGTATTTCGAAAAATAAACAGATGTTTAATAATTCTGATGATAAACATGTTTAAAATAATTTCTATGTAACTTATCTGTAAATTATTAAACTTATATTTCATAAACTCATTAGAATTCATAAGAACGATTGAAAATAGAAATCTCCTAACAGTGTTTCTGATAAAGTTCATGTTTAAACTATTTTCATTAGAAGCTAGCAAAGAGCCATGACTTGATAGAAACCAGCAAAGAAGCCATGACTGAATTAAAAACGTTGAGTTGTCTTACTTGTTAGTCATTGACCAGACCCCCTACTATTATAAAGCCTATTATGACTGAATGAAATGTTAATTAGTACCCTTCATATATTGTCATAATTATAGATGATTATTTGAATACATTGTCATATATGTGAGTTTAAAAAATTATAATAATTTGATAAACTCTAAGTTCCTCTAAAGGTTAATATTAATTTATTTATCGATAAATATTTGAAATTATAGCTTATGTATTAGGGCACATAAGTAAAGAATTTAAATTATGGAGCATATAAATATTTTTTGTTTGCAACAGTTTTTCTTTAAATAATAAATTCTTTCAAAATTTGCAGTTAACTTCAATGTATTGATTGCTTCACAGGGAATATTTGTTGAGATCTGTATACAATATACACACTTCGTGTTGTCCTGTGCGTGATGTTAATTTGATAGTAATTTATTCATTTTATGTATTCTTATAAAAAGATTATTATTATTATTATTATTATTACTATTATATTTTTACAAAACTAGATTTCTACATTTATATTATTTAACGAAATTATAATTAATTGCATTCCAAGTGACGAATTTATAGTAAGAAGCCGTTAGATCCCGATTAATTAGGAGTCTCCAAACTGTTCTGCGAGTAATTTCTAGACTTGTAAACGTGTTTTCAGTTCTTAATTTGTTTTTGTTTCTTGTTCCAAATAAGACAACAGCTGTTTAGAGGTATGCGCGTGATCTGTCACGTCGTAAGAGTTATCTCTTGAAAAACTCCTGTTTACTTCCCTGGCAAGAAATATGAAAACAACTGTACCAATGTTTTTCTTATAGAGAAAGAAAATATCGTTAATTAATCGACCTTTCTACAAAAATGTTTTCCGAGATGTTTGATAATTATACAAATCATAGACTGGATGCTATTGTAAATAATTTATATAATTATTACGATCTAGATTATTCATATATAGCTTACGTTAGGCCAGCATGTTTACTGATATATTAAATATATATTTATTCTAAGAAAGAATTCAAATTACGTTATCTTACAATTAATTTCTGTTTACGCTATTTTGGCACGGCGCCCATAAATTTACGTCATAAAGGTTTCAAGGAAAGGATCTTTTACGCGTAACGTAATAGAAATATATACGGGCAAAATACGTAAAATAACAATGAATTGCAACATTTTGCATGTTATTATGGAAGGATTTTCCGAACTTATTTCCTTTCGATTTCAATGAACAATTAATTAAATGAAGAGACGTATTGAATGTCGTGTATTTTAGACAATAACTTGTCTAAGATGAATACGAAATAAAAGAAATTTTGTAGCAGAAATACATGCGCATAAATTTGATCGCTGTGATTGCAGGAAAAGGTCAGTCTCATACGAGTTTGCAATCCTAGAATATATAGAAGCAAAATAGCGTGAATACAGTAGGTGAGAATGCTTTTGTGCCATTGAGATCAACGTGAATCTATGTTCCGGATGTTTGTGCTATGTTTTATGCTTACAAATATGTTGCTGTCATAAGTGACGCTATAATAATAAGCATTATTATCTTATAAACTAAGATAAAAAACATATACGAAAACTCTCGTGATTGCCGTTTTCGAGATGTTGAAAGATATACTCAAGATAATGATGGTCCTAAACTAGATCGAAAGGTGTTCCGCATCCATTTACAGGCTCGATTTGCCATCTTGCAACTTCCATGTTTTCGGATCTTTAAAAAAGTTTCTCAAAAATTACAGATTCCAGTCTGATAGCGTAGTCTAGCAGCTGTAACTAAATGGTTCATTAAGCAGGTATATACCCTCTACCTAGAAAGAAGACTTCTTACTTTCCTCTTTCTATGTGGAGGGTTTACACCCTTGTACTACATTGGGACACGTGATTAAAAATTCTACTAATTGATTTTAAAATTGTAAACTAAACGCAACAGTAATTCAAATTTATTAATCGAGTAAACAAGCTGATATGTAACTAAATAATAGTAAATTTAAATTTACTACTGTATTAATATTATTTTACTGGAATGGGAAAGTCCCTTATACATTATAGTTTAGAATCACAAGTCTAAATATCTCCCTGTCCACATTAAATTAAGGTTTATTAACCCCGTTAACTAGTAAACTTCAATTTTTAAATTACAATTGATTCTAAACCGAATCGAATCAATGTGATTTCATAAGAAATCATGATGCAATTCGATTTCTTAAGAATTATATTAGATATTTATATTTGTAAACATTACATTTACAGCTGACACCACTACTGTTATATTTTATTAAATAATATTGACTCAAAAATAACATGTTGTTTATTAAATAAATAATCATCCCAGATAAAAATTTATTTATTTTTGGAGACTACATAAGGATCAATAAATAAAAATTTTACACATTAGATAGCATCTACAAAACTACAGTTTATTTGGATTTATATAAATTATCTCTTCAAAGATTTAAATAACAGATGATAATTCTTTTTAAAATATTTTTTTTATCAAACAGTTATTTTTGAATATATAAATGAAATAATATAATTGTTGTATAAATATTAAGCATTTAATTGATATGAGATATTTATTTTATTATTTAATCTAAAGCTTTGATTTGATGATTTAATGATGTTTTGATAATCAAAGTATTCAATATTGCATTTGATGATCAGATAAGTTTAAAATTATATCGAAACTATAAACTTTATCAAATGTAAAGAATCAAACCGAACTTTCTACGAGTATTTAGCCAGTTTTGCTTGCGGTATCAATTAATTTTCAACTTGTATTTTATCTTTATAATATTTATAATTTAAAAATATTTTTATAGTTAAAATTGAAAATCCTATTTATTGTCTTTCTCGTAAGTTCTAATTAAAAAATGAGAATATTTAACGATGAAAATATTGATGAAGATACTTTTTACTATATCGCCCAGAAAATTGTTTTTCGCCCCCCAAAATATAAATTGTTGCTAATAGCCCCCGAACATGGAAAAAACGCCCACATGGGGACGATATCTCCCCCATTGAGAAACACTGGTTTAGAGGATCCATTACAAGTGCTTTTACACTTCAGTAAATCTTAAATGACTGCTAAGTGCATTTGCTTTTAATCCTTTTCTTTGTCGGAAGAGAGATTACTAGATAAAATGACAAGATAAGCATATCATATGAATAAACTAATTAAAAGCTTGCAAAAACAAGAATTATCCAGGTGTTGACTGAACGTTGTACGAAGATTGACACACAAACGAAATAATATATCTTACAAACATTAATTAACACACGTTCAGTCCAGTCCATTTAACATATTCTTTAACCAAATATTTCTCGCAAAGCTCTACACATTCGTTCGGTCGGCCAGAGAAAGGGTCCACTTGACAAATAAGCATGAAGTTAATACAAATTAATCAGGCTGTTGAACTAAATTAACGGTCTATAAAGTCTATGTAATCCTACTCTATTTTTAGTAGCTCATAGTTTCTACCGAATTTATAAATTAACTAATAAGTCTTCCCATATAAATAATGAATAAATCTAATTTAATTCCATTTAAGACACTAATGAAATGAAATAATTTCAATTCAGATGTCAATTATTGAAATTTCGATCGTGAAATAGTCCTTGAATACTTGGACTTTGGCTATTGTTGATCGATGTAATAAATACAGTATACTGTAATATTAAATGCTATTTTTGTCAAAGTTAGCGTGATTTGTTTGAGGCTAGTTCCACGTGCACGTTTGTCACGCATCGTCCGACACAATACCATAAGTCGGATCGGAATTCTTGATCTAAAAACTACATCGGGCTGAACGATATCGAATAAACAGGGAAGGAATTGGGATTTTCTGAATCGGACTTGACCTGGCCGGTCGAACATAAACGATCTTTAATTTTTTGGTTTCGGAAATTTATAATTTAAAGCTGTTGGCCTAGATAAAAATATGTTGAAACGATTTTATAATTGCTAATTTTTAAATTTTTCTAGTTAAAATTTTTCGTTTTTATCTATTTATCCTTTCTTTCAACTATAAAGTCATTCTTTATCATCTGTTTAATACAAAAATAAAAAGTTTTATAAAACATGCAGAAGTTAAAGATGCAAAAAGGTAATTGTGATAATAAAATAGCTTACAAGCTAATAAGCACTTTCATTTTGCAATTAGTTGCTATTCTCTTCCACAATATTTCCGTCAAATTTATAATAATCATTGTCAAACCAACCATGTACGGACATACTCAAATATACTGGTATACTGTTGTAAATCAGCATATTTAAACATGTGTTGTATTAGAGTTTATTAACTTAATGCGTTTATTAACTTTAAATACGTAGAAGTGAATGATTCATACTTTTATAACAAATATCAAGCAAAGGTTATGCGTTTATTCGCTTTATTGTCTGTAATCCTATTAATTAAGATGAGAATTTTGATAAAGATTTTTCCATCTCAAAGAAAAAATGAGGAGGAATAACTTTAATTGGAGAAAAGGCAATTTGGCTTTTTGTCGAGTCCTATCGATACAGATTAACAACAATACTGTATCATATTTCAATATTTTATTTATAAAATATTAATATTGTGTTATTGCTGCTCTAGATAATTTTATGAATAAACGACCTCTCTCATTTTGTCTTATCTTTAGTAAGAATCTGCAACTTTTCCCAGGTCATTCAAGAATAGTTTTTAATTCTATTATTCATTTTGTTGGCTGTTGTCTCTTTTTTTTCTTTTTTAAATAAATAAATATAAATAATATACTNGTATGAAAAAAAAATCATTATTTGAAGTGGGTCTATGGAATTTTAATGGCATTTTAAGTATAAAAAATATTCGTTTACAATAATAATTATGTTTTTATTATTATTATTATAAAATTTTAATAGTTTACAGCAAAACTTACTAAGCATATATCGATATGAAAGCTACTTTATTTCTTCATAATTGATACATATGTTAATATTTTATAATGTCTACCATTATATATACTAATTACACATTCACAATTTATCAGAGATCTGTGTTATATTACTTAAATCATTTTTGCAATTGTAGCGAAATTTATAATTTATTCTTATACAATAATTTGAAGTAATGACAGATATAAATGTATATAATTCGTATTATAATTTTATTAAACAATACATAAAAATATTTTTATATAATACAATAAAGACAATTTATACAAAACACGTGAGAATATTATAATACTACAATTACAAATTGTATAAATAGTATTATATAACAGATTTTTATTTAAAGTTTTTTTAAAAAAATGTATTTAAGCGCATAATAATAACACATTAAAGCAAACTTCATTTTATTGAAACTTGATTTAATGCACTTTCAACTTATAAGCCTATATCAGTTAAACGATAAATTATATCAATGATTTAAAGGTAAACAGCAAAAAAAAAAAAGTAGAAATAATCTAATTCTGTTATATAATTTATGTAAAAATTCTGTTTTAATAGCTCACGAATACGGAATTATAGAACAAATTTTAATATTTATAATTTTTAAATTATCATAAAATAATTACAATACAATAAAATATATACGGAAATAGATGACTCCTAAAGAGATAATATACTGAAAATAAATCTTTTAATTTCATTACTTCAATTTGATTTTTTTTTAAAAGTCGAATCACATTTAATAAATGAATCTAATTATTTTATATTTAAATTTTTATATAACAGTTTCGAGTGTATATAATGAGTAATGTGATTGATATAACGAGTAATTGTATTTTTCAAGTGATATTGTCGTTCAAAATATTTTAAAATATATATTTAAAATGTTTATCTGTCAGTTCTCCTTGATCTGAATTTATTATATTATAACACAATCTGTTCTTTAGTATAAATTAACATTAATAACTACCTGTATATAAAATATATTTATTATATCCTATTCGTATTAATAAGGAAGTTTCTGTAGTTTATAAATGATATTTTCGTTATATTATTGAAATTATATTTTATGCGATTATAATTATAACTGTAATAAAATGTGGAATTCTGTAGTTTAACAATATTTATCGAATTTATTTTACTATTTTTATTTATAATATGATTAATTAATTAGACATATTATATTTTAAATGACATTTAAAGATTTTTTAATTAAATTTTTTAATTAACGCAAATTCTATAGAATAAAAATAAGCTTGCTTATAAGCACTGTTTTAACTACTGTATATCCTGGGGGAGAAATTTTGTTTAAAAGAAGTGACGAGTGGGCGTTTTCTTCTACACGGGAAAATTTTTAAAAGTATAACAATGGTTCCCTGTGGCGTAAACATTTTACATCTGTTTCCAAGTAAAAGATACATGAACATTAAGAATTTATTGACAGTTTTACTAATACAGTACTGTACTTTATTTTAAGACCATTTGTAAGTTTTAATGCCAAGTGTGCCACAAATAAAATGATGATTATAAATTTATGGTCAAACATCTTACATTAATAAAGTATTAAACTAATAACTAAAAATATTACGTAGTTATATCAAATAAGAAATCGTAAATCAAGTTGCAAATAATTAATAATAGATACTTTGGAATATTTATCAAACTTAAATAGTTAAGAAAATACGCACATATCTTTGAAAATTTTAAATATATGCACAGTTTAAACATAAAATACTTATCGCATAAGAAATTTTTAAAACATTTTTCACTTTATATTATAAAGAAAACATTTTTAGTGTTGTTATGAAATTCCTTATAAAGAGTTATACAAAATTTCCTTATTATGTAAAGGCCTTCTACTTCTATTACTAAATAACTTCTGTTAAAATTACAACAATGGATTATCTAAAATCTTAAATTATTAAACAATTTATCATCATTTCCTGTACTAAAATAGCATACTGAGCCTTGAAAAATCTCATTAATTGCATATATTTTAAGTATTTGGNAACTATTAAAACATCACTCGACATATTTTAATTAATTGTAATGAGTTGTTAGAATGATCATTAACAAAAGAATAAAATTACAGATTTTTTTGTTTGGTTTATATCTTTTTCTCTCATAATTAATCTCTATCTATGCTCTGTCTTTAAATATTAATTATAATAATTAATAAATTTAATTGTAATTATAATATAGCCAACACATTAATGAGATTCTATCGTCGCTCATAATAAAATTCGATTATAGTATTTAAAAGTAAAATCGGAAATATTTATTCACCCGTCGTATGAATAATTCATAAAAACGATCTATTTTTATTTATATTTTACTTAATTCGGAACTGTATTTGAAATATATTTTACTTAATTCGGAACTGTATTTGAAATATATTTGTAAAATAATTACTGATATGAATTAATTTGATATAAAGCATAATTTGGAGAAAAATAAGAAAGAAAAAAAAAAATTAGAAATGCGTAACAGTAAAAATAAATTTAAAAAGCACAGCGAGGGGTTGTACTTAAACTGTTGCTTTAGGTCACATTACAGTTAATTCTACTCGTGGGAGCATTTAAACAAATATTTGTAATTAAATCCAACAACGTGAAACTATGTTAAATTCAGAAACATTAAACAAATTTAAATTTTAAAAAATAATAATAATACAGTAATACATTTATGGATATTTGGTTAGGCTTATTAATACAAAAATATTTTTACAAAAAACGGGTAACGGTCCTTATCCTTATGCTATGCAACTCTCTCGTTCAGTTGGACCTATATTTATTTTTTACATTTATACATTTAAATACATTTTTACGAAATAAGTTTTTCTATAAGCCTCCATAAAAGTCAGGAAGCGCTTTGCTTGTATTTGTCATTATCTTTTCTTGCTTGGAAATCGTGGAAAATTCGGGAAAGAGATTTATTTTGAAAGGTAGGCCTATATACGTTAATTAATGATAATAGTAATACTGCAATATAATACAGTAACAGACCAAATATCCGGCTTCCAGAAATCCGGAATTACCGGAAAATCGGCTAGGTTTAAATTTGGAGGGCTGTAATAAAGCTGTAGCTTGCCACGCGACCATTTTTTTCCATGGCGTACGCATTGCACGCCCGTTCCAGTGTAACTGTTGGCATACGGTGTGTTAAAAACACTTCCGTTTTTTACTTTCCATTGTTTACTTCATATTTTAAGTATATATTTAGCCTGTGTCCAGCAGTAACGGTGCCAGGATTTTCAATCTGGGAGGGTGGAGGTGGGGAAGAACATTGTTTTTGTGGAGCTGGTGTAATCTTCACATTTTATCATTAAACAAACTCACTTTTTTAAATTTAGCGCTCCATTTTCAGTAAGATAGATAAGTAGAAAAAAAAAGTAGTGAAAATATGTAATTATTTGGCAAAGAAGCAATAAATATTTAAAGAAATCCCTGACAGTATAGGTAGACTCGAATAAATTATTTCATGGTGAACGCTGAGGTGTCCAAAAAACCAGAAAATTCGGAAATTCGGACTTCTTCCGATTCCAAGCTAGACAAATATTTAGTCAAATATTGTATATAATAAATTAAAATTTAAAAAAAGTAATATTTTAAACATTTCATAAAAAAACTTTTATAAATATTTTTATTAAAGTTATAAATTTT
>NW_019384935.1:318308-334749 GCF_000671375.1 Centruroides sculpturatus | reverse complement strand
TTTTATTAAAGTTATAAATTTTTTTTATGTAAATATATACTTTTAAAAATGCATTTAAAATTACGATATTACTTATTTACTTAAATTCTTAATTTTGAATTAACGTTTTCACTCGAATAACTTCAATCTTACAATAAATAATTCGAAAATTTATAGATCTTATAAAATTTTAATTGCTAAAAAAATCTTGGTTTGAAAATATTTTAATGGAAAATTAAATAAAAATATTTAAAATTTTGAATGAAATTATTTATTTTTATTAAATAGAAAGATTCAGTTACTGATTCAAAGAATGATATTAGATGCATGTTTCCTCTCTCCCGTCATTTGTCAATTTGTGTATTTAATACACATTTATTTTTCAACTGTATTTACGTGGTTATTTACAAAAAAGAAAAATGAAGTTTTTCGGTTAAAAGTATCGAATTTAATACATATAAATATAGTAATTATTTAAATCTATGCATTTTAGAAGTAAGTTAAACCTTGATTTAGCGCCTCTGAAATTGGCATTTAATCGAGTGTGGCGATAAGCTGAATTACTTTAAATAATAATAATAATAATAATGAGATATTATTTGAGTTTGATAGTCGCTTTATTTGGTGATTATAATATCGTTTGCAATACGAAAATCACCCATTTATTAATTTATAAATACGGCTTCCTCTAATATTCATTGGAACGTTCTGTGCACAATTATTCATTGGCACTTTATGAAGGTAGAACTATTAAAACATCACTCGACATATTTTAATTAATTGTAATGAGTTGTTAGAATGATCATTAACAAAAGAATAAAATTACAGATTTTTTTGTTTGGTTTATATCTTTTTCTCTCATAATTAATCTCTATCTATGCTCTGTCTTTAAATATTAATTATAATAATTAATAAATTTAACTGTAATTATAATATAGCCAACACATTAATGAGATTCTATCGTCGCTCATAATAAAATTCGATTATAGTATTTAAAAGTAAAATCGGAAATATTTATTCACCCGTCGTATGAATAATTCATAAAAACGATCTATTTTTATTTATATTTTACTTAATTCGGAACTGTATTTGAAATATATTTTACTTAATTCGGAACTGTATTTGAAATATATTTGTAAAATAATTACTGATATGAATTAATTTGATATAAAGCATAATTTGGAGAAAAATAAGAAAGAAAAAAAAAAATTAGAAATGCGTAACAGTAAAAATAAATTTAAAAAGCACAGCGAGGGGTTGTACTTAAACTGTTGCTTTAGGTCACATTACAGTTAATTCTACTCGTGGGAGCATTTAAACAAATATTTGTAATTAAATCCAACAACGTGAAACTATGTTAAATTCAGAAACATTAAACAAATTTAAATTTTAAAAAATAATAATAATACAGTAATACATTTATGGATATTTGGTTAGGCTTATTAATACAAAAATATTTTTACAAAAAACGGGTAACGGTCCTTATCCTTATGCTATGCAACTCTCTCGTTCAGTTGGACCTATATTTATTTTTTACATTTATACATTTAAATACATTTTTACGAAATAAGTTTTTCTATAAGCCTCCATAAAAGTCAGGAAGCGCTTTGCTTGTATTTGTCATTATCTTTTCTTGCTTGGAAATCGTGGAAAATTCGGGAAAGAGATTTATTTTGAAAGATTTATTGTACTTGTCCCTAGGGGTTTTATTACCTTTCAACAAAAGACGAAACTCTTACTTGAAAGGTATCACTTAGCTCTAACATTCCCGGTTTTGTCTGTCTTTATTTAAATGTTGAATTGTAAATGCTATCTGTTACAGTATTAGCTTATCTAAAGACTTTCTGAAGCATGCTTAAAACGATTACATTTATTTTAAAATTGGTTTGTTTCAGGTATCCTAAAATATATATTAGAAAATTTTTAAATTTTAAATTTAAAAAAAAACTGAAATCAACCCGATGTTCTGATTTTAGTTAAATTGTCTATGTTTAATGAACTATGTTAATTAAAATGGTAAATGCTGATAAATATTAAACTTTAAGTCATATGAGAAAAATAACTGCAAGTTGATCACGACAATAAATATTATACATCTTAATTAATAAACATATTAAGCTAATATAAATTGTTAATTTATATCTGTAAGCATTTATTCAGTTTATAGAACAATATCCTGGCTTGTTCCTGAATTGTTCCTGCCAACCAGGTGTAAAAACAATACTACCGCTCTTATTAATTTAATATTATTTAATAAAGAATTTAATATGCAGTGTTTACTTTTGTATCTCCAGTTAATAATCATCATAAAAAAATTCTGATTATTATTTTATTAGTCAAAATTTTACATATAATAAATGGTCTGCGGTCGCTCCTGAAATTTGCCTCCAGAATGGCAGTCCTCTGACAAAAAGTCCCCTGATAATAGATTGTAAAAACAGGTAAAATTTGGTAAAGTTCATTCACAAAAGAAAAGAATATAATGAACAAAGCATTTGTTAATGGACTAATTGCATGGTTAAAAAACTATTTTGGAAAATTAGTACTATTGCAATAATTATTTCCTGTTTTAAATCATTTAAGATGACCATTAAACTAATTGCTTCTGTCATCAGTAAGAAATATACTACATACTACAATTAGATTTTTCGTTGAAATTTTGTTTTTAAGAAATTAAAATGAGACGTCGTCCTATTTTTACAATTTTAGAGAAATACATTATACTGTTTTATTGGTTAATGTATGATTTGCAAGATTATATGATAGAATTAAAATTTAATTGAGCTTGGTTATCATTTATAACTAACACGTAAGACTGGTACAGTACATCAAGGCGCTGAAACTTAAATTGTTTACATAATTTTGGTGCTTTGATATCCCAGTATTAGTTATAAGTAATAAAATATTTTTAAAAATATTTAAAATTTCGTCTGATAATATTATTATTGTTTTCGTTAGAATTGGAACGTCGTTTCAAAGTTCTTGGTAAAACGGGGAAGGAAAACATAAAAAAAACAATCTCAAAATATATTACACGTATATATACTGTATATATATATTTAGTTTACGAGTAGTATAATCGTAAACCCCGCGTTTTTTTATGCAACGAGAGTGTAGCGAAATGACGTCACGAGCAGTATTGGCCAATTAGAAACCAGTTTCAGTGTGTTCGCTGTAAAGCGCTTCTCGAGCGCTGCATAAAAAAACGCGAGGAAACTGTACAACATACCAGGCCCGCCGTAAGCGGGCGTGCAAGGCGTGCACCGCACGCGGGCGGCACGCAGTGCCGGCCCGAGGCAAGTTTTAGGATGGAGCGAGATCCTATTATGGCGCCCCCCTTAGTTGCCCCTAATTTATACTCTTTAATTTTCTTTACCACTGAGGCGCCCCCCAAGACTTGGCGCCTGGAGCGGCTGCTCCGTTCGCCCTATGATAGGGCCGGCTCTGGCGGCACGTCCAGGGGGCGGCAAAGAGCCTTTCTGGCAAGCTCAGCGTAGGTAGTCGTAGTTAAACAAGGGGCGGCATAATCGGTATTGCACACGGGCGTTCAATGCAATACCCTGCTGGCGGCGCCCCTGCAACATACTATAAGCTTACAGTATATGATTTAATTTTAGGAGTTTTAGTCTTGAAAATAAAGCAATCGACTATCCTATTCTAATATCATCAACATAAATAAATTTTACATAAACTGAAAATTTTTTATCTAAGTTTATGAGCAATGTAATTTATAATAAATATAGTCTACATATATAGGCTATATTTGAAACTATTCCATGCTAAATCCAGAGCATTCAAAAATGTTTAGTTCATATATATATTTATATATATAATTAATTAAATATATTACTCTTAATAAGTTTCAAGTTACATTTTAATTTAAAAAAAGCTCTTGTTTAATAAGTAAAGCTACTTCCTTTCGACATAATATATTTGGAGATGTAAATATATAAAACATATATATATATATTTTGTTTTTGCTTGAAGAGGAAAGAATTTATTATTTTAAAGTATCTAAAGCAAATTAAAAAATAATATAACTTAAATTAATGTTTAAAATTATATAAATTACATAATAATTAAGTCGTAATAATATATTTCAATTATTTTTCAACGCAATAAGTCACGTAAGGGGAAGTACTATATATGACAAATGTATCATTATTAAATCGTGTGATTTTTCCGACGAGCATCACCGTTTAAAAAATATCATCTTTGAAGTGAATAAATTCGATTTATTTTTGTTAATAAATAAATTAGTTTTTTCTTTCATTTATTTTTATATTTAACTTTAAAGTTGAGACTATTTACAAAAATATACATTTTAGAGTTTATTCATTTATCCTTTAACTAGCAGACCCCGCCACGCCTTGTGGCTCAAAATGTATCTATTATAAATGTATAACACTTCCCCCTAGGAGAAAATTTTTCGAAAAATTTCTTCTTAGTGTACATTCTCTTGACGTACTCTATTAAAACGCAATCAAAAACGCAAAAACCCGCATATAAAATAGTATAATAGAAGCGAAGTTTTTTACAGTAAGCCTTAATCCTGTCCCTCTCCCCCCAATAGGGTAATTTCGACATGTATTCGACAGCCTATATCCACCCTGAGGTTCCATTCTAAATATTGGTGAAAGAATTTTTGAAATCGGATGAGTAGTTTTGGAGATTACCTGCTGCATACAAACTAACATACAAACATTGCCTCTTTATTATATTAGTATAGATTTAACACAACCACAGAAGTAACAGTTACATTGGATTAAAGAAAACACTTCATTAAAAAAACAAATAATAATAGGTAAAAATTCACAAAGTTAAAAAACGATATCAAACGTCTTTTATTTGAGGATCTGACGCTTTTGCATTAAAAACAAGAGTAAATCTTCTCACCATGTACAGTACTCTTGGTTTTAATGTTACTTCTGTGGTTGTGTTAAAGGATAAATGGATAGACTCGAAAATGCATATTTTTGTATAGTCTTAATTAACTTAAATTAACTTAAAAATGTTAAATTAGAAGATATCCTGAGTTATCATGAAAATTGTTATTTTTATATTAAAAATAAGGAAAGAAGTAAAACTTGAGTATTTACACAAGCAGCTTTTTATTGAATACATATTTTAACTTTGCTTTAAAAACAAGAGATTAGTATTCAAAAAGTTTATGGAATTTTATATAATTTTTTTTTACAGGTTGCCAACAGCTCGAGTGAATGTAAATTTAAAAAGTAGAGTAAGTTTAAAATATATAGACTTTGGCTCCATAAGCGAGATGTGATAGACTATTAGCACGTGAATAGCTCATCGAGTTTCTTCTCTTTTATGGATTTCTTCGAAAATACATTCAAGAATTTTGTTACTAATGGTCCAATACGAAGAAATTCGCTGTAAAAAATGTATAAAAATGCCGGATATACAATAACTTTTTTATTACAAATGATAAACAATGATGCTAAAAAACAAATCTGTATTGCAACTAAAAATTTCAAATATAGAGTCTATTTAATAGAGTTTATATTTGAAATTTTAGGAATGAGAAAGCAATTTTTAACACTGATAATAATAATAATATAACTTAAATTGAAAGATTTTCAATTGCAATGATAGTTTGAAGCAATATGTGAAAGAGAAATGCTATGTTTTTGTGCTTTAGACGAAAAAAATGATAGCATTTATCTTAATATGTCTTGATTACCTCACTGAAAAATAGTTTAATTTGTGCACATTAATCTGTGATGCAGTTCTAATAGATGCGAATTGCGTTACTAGATAGTAATTTTTATAATTATGCTTTGAATCATTTTTAATTTTGGAATTATTTATTATCAAAATAGCCTATTATTTTCTTATTATAATAATTATAATATCCAAATTATATATCTTATTCTATTTAATATTTGTAACTCAACCAGTTAATTGAAATGATGTATATCTAACCCATAATTAGTTATTTTTACACCGGAATATAGGAAACCCAAACATGTAAATAATTTTAAAATGAATATATTCTTATTTTATTTTAATTTATAAGTTTTCTAATCTGATTTTTTCCCCTCAAATTTAATCGTCTTAACATAAAGTATTTTTATCTTACAATGACGTTCGTTAGTCATCAGAAAATGAATAGATCATTTGGATGTATTCGTGCAGAATAGATTTTTACAGTTAGCAAACTTAGTAATTTGTTGTTTGTATAGGATATTATTAGAAACGTTTTGATCTTGTATTATTTGTGCAGATGTTAGTTACTTAAATAAGAGAGTTTATCCCATAAACAAAAAGTAGTCTACTATTGAATTCAATTACAACTAACTTCAGTTTTGCATTAAAAAAATCTCAGAAAGTAAATATTTTCCATCTCAAAATCGATATTTCGGTTTAAATGTTTTCATCACCATTCGATAGTAACTGAAAATAAATTACTTGAATTGTAGGCCCGATGATAATTTTTTTTTATTGTAAGAAAAACAGACATTAAATCATCAATAACAAATTATTAATTTGTTCACTTTACACCGAAAGCGTTTTTAAAATAAAGTAATAAATTATTAGCTTACTTAAATTAAATATCTCAAGGTAATACCTTGACACATTTTTGCAATCCGCTTGAATTTGTATATTTTGCTAAATCTTATTAAGCAATGTAAACAGGAAGCCTATGTTTATATCGTTCTCAATTTTTTATTTACATATTTTTAATTCGTACGAGCGGTATTTCAATCACGCTTTTTAAATAATTTATAAACTATGGACTAATCTCATTGATTACATGAAAGATCGCACAGATTTCGAGTAGTTATTTTTTTATTGTACAAAATTAAAAAAAAATGGATATTTGTACTGTACGTCTGTATGTATACATTGAAATGACGCAAATATATTTTTTATTTATGAAATTAATTTTTAAAAAATAAACTAAAACAGCGTTGATATTGCTTATACTTTGAGTGACAAATGGTATTCAAAGCATAAATCCTAACTGTAGATTTCTAAAGCTAAAAGAATGAAATATATCTGTAATAAGACTAAATTGTATTGAAACGAAATGTGTTTTACATATTTAATGTGAAAATAAATGGCGTAGGTTTGGCTCTCATTCTATGACACAAATATATTTTTTTTCTGTGTTAAGATTTAGATTATGTGCATTATAAATTAATTTGAATGCTGCTAATGTTTTGTATTATTTTAATGCAGTAAAACGATTCTAAATAAGATAATAAGTAGCCTTAAAATTTCTAGGAAAAATAATTTAAATTGTAATAATCTCTTACTAAGTTATATAAAGTTAACGATATGGGTTGCTTTCTACGTTTAAACTCATTTGTAAAACAAACATTTAAAATTATTCTAGCAGCTGTTTATTTATATAAATATTCAAATAGAATAGAAACGTATATGTGTCATGGGAAAAGATAAAGTATACGTGTGACAACGTCAAAACACGCGATACGCGTGCTTACGTATTCATCGTTTATGTAAAAACTAGAACCAACACGTGATTTGTTTCGTTGAAGTGACGCAATCTGTTCGAAGGAATTTTGAATTTTTACGTTAGCTTCTGTGGAAGTATGGGAAAAAAATTTGAAAACCAAAATTAGATTTATTATTAATTAAATGCATAGAAATGCCTCCTTTTTTCACCTGTTTTAAAAATAATTTGTAACCAGACAAAAGTTTCGGACACAGAACTTTGTCAAGGTCTCTCCAGTGTAGTAATATAAGTTAAAAATAACTAGTTTTATAAATAACTTTGATTCATTTTACTTTCAATGGGTTTTTTGAATGTAAATAAACTGTCAAATTTTGTATTTTTTTTTAAATTTAAATTACTTTTTACTGTATTTTTTTTTAATTCTAAAATTCTGAAAAATTAAAATATGTTATTAATATAACATTTCAGTTTAATTTAAGAACTGCAATCTACTATTTATATAATTACATTAAAATAGTTAGTATAATTATAAATTATATATAAAATTACATCTCGTAATTAACTTGTTTATTAAAATCTAGAGGTTTAAATTAATAAATTTTGAATCGAAGAAATAATAATTTTAAAATGTTGCAATTTTTTTTATTTATTTCGAATTTCAAATTTATTAACTAAATATTTAGCAATTAATATAATAAGTATTATGAAAAAATAAGTTAATCCAGTTAAATTTCTACATGAAAGAATTATGTTAATGGTTATATCAATTACATCAGGCAAATAGTGTAATCATTACAATTTATTCAGTCAAATTCGAGAGTAGAATCCTCGTATATTATTTATTTTTGAAATATTTTAACTATTAAATTCATTTTTTAAACAATTTAAAAAGGTTTACTTATAAACTTAATCATAATATAACAAGTTTCCAAGCAATATACTAGTTATAAAATCCCGTCTACAAATAACCGGATCCCTAAAAAAAAATAAAATAAAATGGCTTACATCTATAATAATTACATCATTAAATTTATGTATGCTAATTTATAAAATTCTTAGTAATTTAAAAATAGCAATTGTGTTTTTTTAAGTTTATTTTTATTTATGGACGACATCCAATTTGAAGTGATTTTTAATAACATTTAAAAATCAATAAGATTTTGATAGATCGTGACTAACCTAGAAACTGAAAGTTGCCAAAATTAATAAATTCAAAAATTAAATTTGAAAGTATGTCAAGATGATATGTTTAATTTAAATTATTTTGTAAGCATCTTACACAACTAATATCATCTAAAACCACGTTTTGAAAGACAATTCTAAAGCAGATTTATGTTTAATCAAATCGCAAAATATAAAAGAGAAGTGATAAGATGTTAGTGCTAAAATTAAATTGTATATAGTCATTAATAGTTTATTTATTTATTATACAATTTTGTTTTAAATCGAAATAATAAAGTACTAAATTTACAATAAAATACTTCTAAAGATTTAAATAGGAATTATAATTATACGTGGATTATTAAATTATATACGTAAATATTATCGCTTGTAATTTTCTTAAAATCTTTTGAATTTCTAGAATTACTTTTGAAGTTGCACTTTTATATTTTCAAAATAATCGAATAACTCAAGAAACCTAGAATTATTCTATTTCCACCAAAATATCAATGGCGAAAGTGTATTGAACTACACTGGCTTTTATCCAATTTTCATTACTTAAAATTCTTTTGTTTACTGTTAAATTTAAAATAAACTTAAAAAAACAGCTTTTGATTTAAATTAGATTTATGAGTAAACGAATGTAAGAAGATAACAAACAGTTATTATTATTCAAGTTTTCTAAACATTGTAGAAAACATTACTTTATTAATGGATTGAACCTGTATATGTAAATAAATAATAACAAGTAGATATAGATTCATTTTATTTTATATTTGAAGAATTATATGCTTTACAAAATCTATTTTAATAAGTTTTATTGTTTTAAAAACGTTTGTTAAGTAGATCATTTTAATACAACTCTGCAAAATCTTAGCCAATTATCCAAGGAAAATATTTTGTTATAATACATTTTTAAAAGTTCAAAGACTGATTATTTTTATAGCAGCTTTCTATACATTTTTTATGCGTGTATATATATATAACTTTTCTCATTATATTTCGCAATATTAAACATAAAATTTCTGTGCCTGGTAATTAATAATCCCTGCGTTTCTTTATGCAGCGAGAGTGTAGCAAAATGACGTCACGAGCAGTGTTGGCCAATTAGAAACCAGTTTCAGTGTGTTCGCTGTAAAGCGCTTCTCGAGCGCTGCATAAAGAAACGCGGGGTATATGTTGAACGTGATTTCAGAATGTTTGTTTTTGGATACTCTGCCATCTGTCTGCAATAAAAGGTACTACTGTATTTAAAATAACAAATCATTACGATACAAAATGCCCCCATTAGATCAGTCATATGTTAAGAATGACTGACTTTCCGAATGAAGACTCGAAAGTTCAGCTCGGATTCTGAATTAAAGAAAGTCTTTCCCTTTAGGCATCTTGCGTACAATAATTTGCATAAAATGATTTTAATATTTATATTTCAAGCAGAAGCCTTAGTCCATATTTTGTTTACTCTCGTTTTAATTACCAGTAAAATTTTAAAAAACAAAAATTTCTATTAGAAATTTGAAGTAAAGTAACCGCAATAGAAAAATAATTATTATTAAAATCAATCATTTCTCGATTTATAATGATAAATTATTTATTTCTATTTTAAAAAATTATTACAACAAATAAAAGTTTTTCAATTAGGTAATTTAGCTAAGATTCTGAAGAATTTATGCATTAAAAATTAATTAACGATCATTTTAAAGTAATAAAACTTATTAAAATAGACTTTTTAGAGCGCATAATTGTTTGAATACAAGATATAACGAGTCTACATCTATTTAATATTATTTATTTACACATAAAGAATCAATCTTTTAATAAAATAATATTTTCTATAACGTATAAAATAAAAAGTTGAATAATAATTACTTCATATATTTAGGTCTATTATCTTCTGATATTCCTTTACTCATATATTTAATTTAAGCAGAAAAAGGTTTTTTTTTTTTTTTTTTTTGTTTATTTTAAATTTTAAGTAATGAAAACTGGATAATAGCCAGCGTAGTTCAATACCCTTTACCATTGGTATTTTGGTCGAAAGAGTATAATTCTAGGTTCGTAATTAGCCTAATAATTTGCTTGTTTTGATACTATTAAAAGCAAAATTATTTCTTAAATTTGAAAATTGAGATAGTCGGTAGAGTTTTATGCATTCGGCGTTATTCGTACTGTAATTAAAGCACATTGCATTGTAAATCTTTCCAGAAAAAAGCAACCAATAAAAAGCTGCAATAAATTTTAATGATGCTCTATTGATTTCTAAAATTCCTATTGATATTCTAGGAAAATATTTTCACCAATAAAAGTTCCACTTATATAAATTATCAATAGACTTTTTTAATATCATCAATGATGTAATAAAAAAATAAACATTAACTAAAAAGAGAACAATTAAGAAAATAATTGGAATTAAGAAGCTTTTTTCATTTTTGACTTTTTATCACATGGCCCTAAATATCCGGAGCGGAACACACATTATGGGGTCCTTCGTCCAGATTCGTTCTTGGGTGTCGCAAAGCGGCAAGTTGATGCCATTACTGTTTTGGCTATCCGGCCGGTTCTTCAATTGAGTTAGCGATTATGTTGAGAATGAGCATCAAAATTTCGTTTTAATTGCCATATAAATATTTGAAAATGCACACAGAACCGATCCTAATTTTTTCAAGTGAAGAAGCTTCATATCGTCGCGCGGTCATTTTGTCATGAAAGATGCAATGCCCTGTGAGGGCACTAAAAGAGCCTTTTTATCGTCGATTCGGCCAGACCCACAATAAGACGATGGGATGGTGAGGGACAGAGCCCAACATATCCGGAACTTACCATCCCCCAAAAATTATTAGAGTTTTTCAACCTGATTGAATTTGTTCGCGGGTTCCCAGAACGGTAGGCTGACACCTGAACCGCCCGGTCATCCCGCCGTCAAATATCTCATACAGTCAATTATACTTATTGGTTACATTTGCTAACTAATGTAAGCAATAAATATAGTTGCATTAGGCCTAGTTAGCAAGTGTAGATTAGATCACTCATAATAGCATCTGAGCATAATAGCAGATCTTTTTTCTATGACTATCGGGAGTTCGGTAGGTCAAAATGGTTTTTGTTTTTACTCTTTCCGCCCTGTGGGCACTAAGAGGACCTCTTAAAGCAGACCCATTATGGGTTCGGCCAGGCCCACAATGGGGCAACCGGATGGTGAGGGACGGGGCCTGACATATCCGAACGGACCACCTCCGAAAAATTCATGGGGATTTGTCGACTCGTCCGGATTCGAATCCGGGTCCCCAGACGGCTGCCACCTTGACCGCTCGGCCATCCGGTCTGGTCAAAATGGGGTTGGACCTAATGTCTCTAGATCAAGGCATCCGTAAAAAATTTAAGGATCAAACCTGAACCAGAACCTAGGCCCATTCCAGAGTCTTTTAGAGCAGCAAGCTAGTGTCTTTAAGGTGGCAGCCTACTGCTCTGGGGGACTCGGGATCGAATCCGAACGGGTCGAAAAATTCCTGGAATTTTCGGGGGTGACCATCCCCGAAAATTCCAGGGGATTTTTCGACCAGATATGTCGGCCCCCATCTCTCACCACCCTGATGCCCCATTGTGAGCCAGGTCGAACCCATAATAGGCTTGCTTAAAAATAGGCTTGCCCTTTTAGTGCCCACAGGGCGGAAAGAGTTTAAAAAAACCCTTGGCTATCCGACCTATATCGGTAAGAGATTTAACTACTGAAATGTCTTATTGAAGGTCTAAATTCGAATTTAATTTGAATCCTTGTAATTTTATCATAATAAATTCGTGTCAAGCTTTGTTTTCCCTATTTTTTGCATGCTGGCTGACTCCGACATAATTTGTTTTCATACTAATAAGCAACATGAAATCAAATTTAACTCTCTAGTATCCTTAGAGCGACGACCTACCGCTCTGGGATACCGTGGATCGAATCCGGACGATCAACCCAGGAATTCTTAAGCAATCTGTATCGGAAACGTCGGGCTCCATCTTTCACCCTAGGCTGCCCCATAACGAGCCTGGCCAAACTCATAAGGGGTATGATTTTAAAATACAGTATCTTAAGTTCTCATGGGGCAAAAAGAGTCAAAATGAAAAAATAAAAAAATATCCTTAACGCAAAAATTTTTTAAAAGTTAAATTGATTAATTGAAATTTTAATGTATTTTAAAAATATTAATTTTATTATAAAAAGTAAAAATTTAAATTATTTACTTATTAAAAAATATTTAAAAAAGAATAATTTTGATAACGTTACTAAACAAAACTCCACGTGTTTTCAAATTTGAACATGGATGCCATGTGCTTGTTTAGGAAGTTAAGCAGTGGAACAAAATTTGATTTTTCAAGATTTGGTGACGATGCACGAAAACTGAGAGTTAGTGTTTTTCTTTATAAAACTATACTTTTTAATATTTTAGTTATAGAATAAGTAATTATAAATTGTTCATCTATAATTGGTATAAAAATTGTTTTGTAGAAGAAATAATCGTGTCTTTAGTTAACATGATACAGTAGTTGTTTTCTTTAATATGTGTCGCCCCTAAACATTTCTATCTGCTTAGGACATGTCTATTAGTGAGGTCTTATACAAAAAGAAGAGTAGAATTTAAGGGTTACGAAAGCAAAATAAAGAAAAAAAAAAAAAAAACGCATAATGTAAGACCTATGCTTTTAATCTAAAGGTATATGGGTCATTCTAAGTTAAGAGATACTCACTGGTTAAGAGATGTGGCCACAACATAAATGTTAGAAATTTAATCTAATTATGTAACATTTTTATTGAAACAACTAATTTGTGCATATCTGCAAGGTGGCCAGTCAATTTATTTATTTTATCTTGTTTTATGAATGACCAGGGGAGATACTCAATACAGGGGGAAGACTAGGTTTACAGGGTAGGATACTTTATGAACAGGGGAGAGATTTTAACATTGCTTTATGAAAGAAAATAGACTTTTTTTTTAAAGAATCAACTTTATTTATTCATTTTATAATTATTAAATTATCAGACTGTTTATTTTCAAGCAGCCTGTTAATATTTTCATTCTGAGGAGGTGGTAGTAGCAGTTGGTCTTCATTATCCGAACTAGGAAGGGTTGAGGATTCATTACTTATGACTTGAAGTGCTAAAAGACATGTACGATTCTTTGCTTTTTCTCTCCACAATTTTCTAACTTTTCGCTGTTCTTAGGGGGTCATTTGGTTCATAGTCTTAACAATTCCTTTTTCTTTCTTTTGATACTTTTCACGTTCTTTAAGTTTTTGTAGTGCGTATTTGTCAGGGTCATTTTTTATGCATTGGTACCTTAATCTTTCTGCTACACGTTTTTTTTCTAGGCATTCTTTATATGTCACTTTTTTTCTTGCTAACATTCTGTAAAAGACATATTATACATAATTAAATGTATGAGATAGGCTAAAAGAGTAAAAATGTATATTGACTAAATTACAGAATGACGGTTTATGTGTTATTCATAAAAATACTCTGATCTGACGTTTTTATATCTCTCCTGGACATAAAGTCTTTCCCCTGGAATCTTAAAAGGCAGGGGAGATATGACAGGGGAGATAATTTTTCGTTAGAAAACTGAAATAATCGTAACAGTATTTATTGTACATAATTAACAAGTAAATATGAGAATCTATGCACAAATAACAGTAAATATACAAATAAAATGAAGTTCTTAGGTAAATAATCACAAAATAAAACTTACCAGGGGAGAGATCACTTCACTCGTTCACAACTGTACCCACAGAGTAACGTTACCGAAATCACTGACAAAATGGCTGCGTGGTTAGCTGGCTTGATGCTTACTGCTAACTTCACGTCCAATGAAATGTGTTCAAGGTCACAATTTCCCACGACAAAGTAAACAAACATCGTTTTTTGACAAATACAAAATGCCAGGGGACGAGACACGAAAAATGCAGGACAAATTAGATGTAAATATTTTTTTATGAAAAAGAAATATTACGTAATTTTACTTGTTAGATTAAAATAACTTACTTATCCTATTTTATTAAAATGAATGATTTTGATATTTTATTAGATTTCTATGTATTTAAAATTACTGATACACGAACAGAATCGGTTAGGGGACAGGCCAGGGGAGATATGTTTTTCATGTTTGAAGTACTATTGTGACTAAATTAAGTATATTTAAGTAATGAATTTAAGTGACCATAAAGAAGATGGTGAGTTTTGAGAGATAATAACATTATTTCAAACAAATTTTTGAAAAAAATGTGATTTTTTTCTCATGGACGTTGAAAGTACCTCTTAACTTGACCCATATACATATGTCACTCGGAAAGTTTTGTCCTTCACGTCTTCCATTGGTCATAGCGAAATGAGTCTTCATCAATCAAAACAGCATGAAAAATGGGCAAAGTCCTAAATGAGTTCCTGGTTTGGGTACTTTTTCAACAAACATTGCAAAAATACTGGAAAATGGCAGTGTGGATGAAAACTGAATATTGGAAGATTATCTGTTATAACTTTTTACATAATCTCAGTAAAGAGGAGTGTTTTTCAGAAATATCTTCTGTTTTGGGGAAACATTGTCCCTTCTTGAAGACTTACATGATGGTATAAACAGTTTAAAAGTGGTAATTTTGGTGTGGTGGATGATGACCCATGCTCAGGTAGGCTAGCAGAAGCAGTGATGTCAGAAAATATAGATACTATAAAGAAACTTCTCAGCAAAAATAGGTGAATCACCTATTGGCAGATTCAGGAACTACTGAATATTAGTGCATCATCTGTTCATGACATTCTGCACAAGCACTTAGGATTAAGAAATGTTTGTTTGCTTTAGGTGCCTCATACACTGATGGAGGAGCAGAAGCACAACAGGATAGAATTGTGTAAAAAAATGATTAAATGGTTGAGTCTGGAACAGTCAAGAATGTTAGCAGCATTATAATGGGTGATGAGACCTGGCTGTATTACTATGATGTGCCAACAAAATCTCAGAACAAAGTTTGGCTCTTTGAAGATGAAGCAATTCCAGTAGAGGTCCAAAAATCACATTTAACAAAGAAATGAATGATTGCTGCATTATTGCAAAGCATGGTATTATAGAGAGGGTTGTACTAGAAAAACAGTATATAGTCACTACTCTGGTATACCCAAACATGTTTGCCAAAAGTCATTCAACAACTGAGGAACATCTGTCCAAGATTCTGGTTCAACACATGGCACCTACACCATGATAACATTCCAGTGCACAGATCAAAAGATACAGTCATCTATTTCATCAAATCTGGACTAACTGTTTTGGATCACTCTCTGTACAGTCCAGATCTTGCTCCCTGTCACTTTGGCTTATTTCAGAAGTCAAAAAATGTCTCAAAGGAAGACTATTGGCAAGCGCCAAATCTGACAGAGGGCGCTGTTTTTGAGCCAAGATGGCTGCCGGAACAGGTAAGGAGCCGACCACGTGTTTGTTCAGTGCCTGAGCCAATTCAGTTTCTATCGGTGACGACTACTGCGAAGACCAAATGAAGAACAAATCATTGAATTTACGTCAAATTCTAGACTATATCGGCAACAGGAAACGTTGTCTTGTAGAAGGTGAAGCCGTTTTGGATGCTGGACACATCGTATTTTGTGGATTAAACTCTAACAACAACACCGAAGTTCATGTTGTTGCTTTAATGTTGCAATCTCAGATATTGGCATTTTAATACATCTCAATTACAGGGAGAATGCACGTGCAAAGCGTAGCTGTCTGGTTTTTGTAAACATGTGATAGCATGTTTATTACACGTTAACAGGTGAGAAGTATTTAAATATTTTAAGCAGTATACACCATGTTCCAATATAAAAACAAAGTTTTATTTATC
>NW_019384935.1:305899-315053 GCF_000671375.1 Centruroides sculpturatus | reverse complement strand
GGCAGTTTGCTTCAATCAGTACCTTTATTTTGTTTTCATTAGCTTCAACTGGCCATCCAGAATGTGGTGCATCTTCAATATTGAAATTGCCAAAACAAAATTTTGTAAACCAGTTTTGGCACTGTCGTTCTGTCAATACATCTTCTCCATACACGTCACACAATTTTTTTCTCGCTTGAACAGCATTCTTACCTTTTCGGTAATAAAAGAGCAAAATATGCCGAAAATGCTGCTTTCGATCTTCCATATTTGATGGGACACAAAAAATAAACAATTGCACAGAATCAAACAAAATTTTTTTCAAATAAGCTTTAAAATGCTAGCTGTCAAAATACATAATGATAATATGGTTTAGAATGAAAATGGCAGAAAAAATATGACTAACCCGTCTAGTGGTAAAAAAAACGAAATTACTTTCCGAGCAACTCAATAAATTTCTATACTACATGTAAAAAAAGAAGATAACATTGCTATTGCATATTCAAATATAAATTTGTATATGCATATTTCCTATGGAAGTGCTGTATTGTTGAATATGGGATAGCTTCCATGGCCAAAATATTTGAATTATGTAAAGCAGCCAGATTACAGGCATTCATGCATGTGCTATACAGAGCACCAAGCTCTTGCGGTTTAGCTCGTGAATTCTACACACCAAAATATCATATAATGCTTCCAATGATTCTATCCAGTGCTGGCACAGCTTCCCTATCATCAAATGTCACCACATACCACTGAAATAAACACTTCTAAAAAACCAAAAATTCCAGCAAATAACAAAACTTTAATGATTAAAAAAGCCTTCAGTCATATTTAATGGTCATCATCATGTTTACATGTTTTAGAGTGTAAATTGGAATTTACAAATTTTAAAACGGATGGAATACTTGAGCACCTCAAAGATGATATAACTGTTCAGTAAATGTTCTTAGTAAATTTCGAAAAAAGATTTCCAATGTGTTTTTATTAGCTTCAAATATTTTTCATTTTTTTATACATTTTTTATACCTTAGATTTTTTTGTACATCCTGTCAAGTCTATAAACCAATGTTAATTAAAATGCTACCAGAGGATCACATCTATCACCAATGATTCATCATTTCTTTATTCATAAATTATACATTATTAATAGATTAAATAATGAGATTAATGAGATAGATTTAATAATATAATGAGATTAAAATTATTGTTTTTGACTGTAGTCTGTGAATGAAACATTCTAAGAATAAATAAAAAAACTGTCTTATTCAGAAGCAAATCCAGTGGTCTTTCCAATGTAGGGAATAGAAATCCAGTAGGTTTTATTAAGGAATGATATGTATTCCTTTTGTCTCTTGCTAAATATCTTTAATTCTTTAAGAATATTTATAATCATATACAATCCATTTAATTCTAAAAATAAAAATTAATTAGATTTAGGTAATGTTATATATATATATATATATTTCATGTTAATGTATAATTACAATATTATTTTTTTGCTAAACGAGATATGTATTCATTGCTAAACGTGATATGTTTTTATATTTTTTGCTAAACGTGATATGTATTTATTGCTAAACGTGATATGTATTCATATTTCATTACTACATATAATAATACAATAAATCTCTGCTAACTCAGACTAGTAGGGGTAAAAGTTGTCTGAATTTAAGAAAGTGAGTTAGCAGGGTGTTTTCTCCACAGTCAGTTCTATACAGAAGTTTTTACTGAACTTTAGTAGGTTACACTTCTGAATTTATTATACAGAAAATGAGCTCAAAAAATTTTGATAGTACAGTATACAATGTACAGTCTTTAGTAACTTACTGACTATAGTAGTATAATGCATGATATTGCAAAGACTGGATATTGAAAACACTCAATAATTATAACTTTTCTATTGTCAAGAAACTTTAAATTACTATACAATTTTTGAAAAATTTATTCAAAGTATGCAAAGTCCAAGTTGTTAGGTCCAAGTTAACAAGGATTTAGTATATTTTATTTAAATTTATTAGAATTAAAAATAATTAACAGGTATTTGCACCTGTATTTTTCATTGTTTTTACTTTTATTATTAAATTTGAAATGTTATTATGAAAGAAATTGAATACATATTTTTTATTTAAAGATATCCACTGATTGTACAGTAAACTAATTCAACAATACAATTAACTGTGTTTCATTTGATACTTTTATCATACATTATGTCTACATATCAAAAATTGATAAATTCTAAAATAAATTTATAATTATTAAATTCTTTGTTATTGCCATGATTAATTTTAATTTAGAGTATTTACAATACAACTATAATTATTCTTTGTGCTTAATAACAAAAATGTTGAAATTAGACTTGCAATACTTTAATATTTTTATAAATTATAATAATTATATAGATAATTATGCATAAACAATTAATAAGTATATCAAAACAAAAAATACTACATTTAAAAAAATGATAATATTTACATTTTATTAAGTCTGATGATATACAGTGGTGCCTCGTATAATGGACGCTGCAAACAACAGACTTTCTGTTTGGCCATTACATGAGGTAAACAATGGTCTTTCTGCGAACAAGTGCGAATGATGTTTTCACTCTTTTGCTGTTGCCAATGACAATCTGCTATTTTTATAATATATTAGTATTATTAGTATATCTGAAGTACAGAGCTCCTGTTGGGATTCGGCTTGCTCTCTTGTTTATTATGTACATCACCTCAGTGCAGGGTATTTACATTTATTCAAGTGTTGTGCAAATCATGGCTTCTAAAAAAACAGAAAGGTGATTTCAATTGAAACAAAGCAAGACATCATCAGGAGTGAAAGTTGACAAAACTTCCTTGTCAAATGGGGAGAGGTTAAGGAGTTTACCAACACACATTATCCAAACAGAGCTGAGGCCAACAGGATCAATGATCTCTACAATGACACCTTTGCCTGTCATTTCTGACAGGTGTTGAAGAAGAGAGAGAAACAGACCACCTTGGACATGTTTTTCAAGAAGCAAGCTGCCAAAAAACAAAGGATGGAGCAAGAGGAGATGACCCTGCAAGCTTCGGTAGCCTCTCCTGAATCTGACTCCGATTAAAAAACAATAAAAAGAGACCTGCTGCAATGTGTAAAAAGTCTGTATCTGTATGAATGTGTAAAGAAAGTGTTCCTCTTCCTCCTCCTCACATCTGACTACCCAGCATAATTGATGACTGCTCCATTTTCATTTTTTTATGGTAAAGTACGGTTATTTTATGCTATGGAATGAATTATATGTTTTAACAGGTATTTCTAAGGGAAAATGCATTTTGTATAACGGACTTTTCACTTAACGGACATGCACCTGGAACGGATTAAGTACATTATATGACAGACCACTGTATTTGATTTACCACATAATATTATGAGTTATTCATAAGTACAAGAATTTATAAACAGTAAAAGTGTAATGAAATATCTAAATATATCTAATGAATTTTGATTAAAAATTGATATATAAATATATGTATTAACGGAAACACATATAGAATCTGAATTTTACTATTGTGTTTCACTAAGAATGTCTATTATTTTTCTTGAAATTTTTATTTAAATTAGTGTTTAAAAAAATGCAGTTAATTTGAATTTTTTAAACATTTATTTAAATACAAACTAAATTTCTGAGTTGAGGCTAGTATATCTCACATTTTCAAAATTAAACTTGAAAATTGAAAGTAACATATAGTAACTGATATATATATAAATAAACATCAACTCACAGCCCGAGTAGATAATAACAACAGCAAACGATCGGGCTATAGCCATATTATAGCCCGATAATTAGGCGATCGTTTGCTGTTAGTAACTGATATAGAAAGTGCATGCTCTTGCAAAATTATCACCTGCTTCATAGTTTTAGTGACATTTGCATTCAAGATAGAAAAGTTCTTTATGCTTTTATAATGTCTAAAAATAGAATGAATATAAGTTTGACTTTAAAAATTAAAATAATTAAAGGAATGGAAATGAAAGTAAAAAGAATACATGATATAACTAACATATATTCATATGAAATATTAAAAGAAAAATATTTTCCATCTATATTTGATATGAATGTAAAATAATTAATGTAGTAAACAAGTATAAATTTGTTAAAACATGTGTACAAATGAATTAGACATGTTATATGTCTAATTCATTAAACAGAGTAAGCAATACATTTGTTATAAATGAAGAGCTTTTTAATGTAGAAGATGTGGTTTCTGTATTTTCAAATTCTGTGTGTAGCGTCTTTGTAATCCAAACATTAATTTTGGTAGACGATCAAACAGCAATTAGTTAGGAAAACATTACGGTTTATTTAAAAGAACACTTTGTGGGAATATTCCCACACATGTCTATACTGTACCATTATATAACATCACTGAAGAGGGGTTGGGAATACAAGCCAACCCGAAATGCGTCTGAATTTTTTAAAAAGTGTTCTTTTAAATAAACTGTAACGTTTTCCTAACTAATTGCTGTTTGATCATCTACCAAAATTAACGTTTGGATTACAAAGACGCTACACACAGAAGAGCTTTTTATTAATACATTTAAATTTATTTTGAACACGAGAAAAGTATTATTAACTTTGCAAAGATTGATTATCCTGATGAGATATTATCGTACATATAATTATTAATATTATGTTTGAATATATTGGTTTTACGTGTCAATGTTATAGATGTGGTTTAAATATATTGATTGTTTTCCATCTTTTAGATTATTAGTGAAAAAAGATATTCAACTAATAATAATCTCTCTCAAGATTCAAAGTTGCTTGAAACTGTCAAGAAAGAAAATGAAGAAAATATTGAGAAACAGATAGAAGAAAATGATAAATTTGATGCAAAGAGGAAAATTTCAGGTATCTTTTGGAATTAAATTTAGTAATGAGTAATTTTTCTGATTTAAGTAACCGTTTCAATTATAAGAAAGTTAAAAATCACATTATATCTTTTATTGTATATATGTACTGTATATTATTTTTTAAGTTTTCTTGATATAAAATTTATTAAGAAATATAATTGAATTAAACTACACCAATGAATTGAATTAAATAGATTTTTATACTCAAGTAAGAAACAAAGTAAGAATATTTTTTTCTTGACAATGATTAAACCTTGTCTGTTCATTAATCCTTAAACAAGTACAAATCTCTGGCTTAGAACAATATTTCTTTATTTTATATTTTTGTTACATCATTGATGATAATATACATTTTAGATCTATTCAACTGTCATATTCAAAGAATTGTCTAAAATTTGGCACTATGTTCAAAATTTAACGAATAAATTGCTAAGTTGAGGAAACTAATGATTTATTTGAAAAGTAATGTTTTTGGACCTACAGTATTTGGTTCATCATCAACCCTTTATGCATTCAAATTCTTCCTTATTCACTGTAATGTAATGTTTCTTCAATCTTTTAATGGAATTTTCTTTTCTTAACCAACAAATTTTGTTTTTTTTGAATTCTGTTTCATATTTTAACATTTTACAAACTATCAATCAACATTCAAAATATATAGTTGCATTTAAATCATCAGTTTACAATTGCAATTATAATTTATTAGTAAACTATCTATATTATAATTTTCTTAATTATTAAATACTGTTATAAAGTTAGCTACTTATATGTGACTAAATTTTTCTTGTAAGGATTGATATGTAGTCTGACAGCAATGTAGTACTGAAACAACAGAGTTCCACTATGTTTGTCATCCTTCACCTGGCTAGACATTGAACTAGTTTTAGACTGACACACACTTCTGGCCTAGAAACACAACTTCAAAGTTGAATGATATGCAACTTTGATGTTTCCAACATCACACCATGTCAAGTTAGCTACTGATCAGAGTTTGACTATAAACCAGACAATGTTCTTGTCAACTCCAGCAATGACTAGCAGCCTTGAAACTTCATACTGCCATTGGACTGTAAACCCTTCTTAAATTTAGGTTTAAAGAAAGTTTGAATACATTTACAAAAGGAATTCACAAGGATTTGTGGATTATTTTGCTGATAAATGTAATCTGTGGTTATATATAAAATTTTTAATCGTATATCAGAAAGATAACTTTCAAGGAAAGGAAACTAAATGACTATGTCAGTTTTAAATATTTCATGTTTAAAATAAAAGTTTGGGTGAAATTAAACCTGTACATAGTAGTCAAAAATCCTTGATTTTAAGCAGTTTCAAGAAAAAAAAAGGGAACAATTTTAAGTTATTGGATTTATATTCTCAAGTACAAATATGTTTATAAGAGTGTTTGGCATAGTAGTTAAGTTCTGTTCTATGAGTCTTCATCCCATGGTTGTTCTGGGTTTCATTCTCAATTTTTTTAAATTTTATTTTCAGTTTTTTTAATGTTTATTTTCAAAGGAATGGTGGGTTGCGTTTTTCCATCGTTGAATTACAGCAAAACCTAGTATTGTAGCCATTTTTCTTATCTGGCCATGCCTGAAATTCCTCTTCAAAACTGCATAACTTAAGTTTTAATATAAATCAAACCCCATATTGGGGTCCCTCACTTAGGTGCCTAAGATAGGAGCATCCAAAAATGACATTTATTCCTGTTTAGTGGCAACAGAACAAGAAAACCCTGCATGCCTAAACCCAAAATATTGTTTAAAATGTTTTAAATGAATTGAGCTTTGTTGCTCTAATTTTGGAACAGATTGCTGAGATGCTCACTGGAGATGAGAATATAGTTGAGCTTTGAGGTCCAGTGGTGCGTTAGAGATGTTAAAGATTACTTATTCAAAGTGTGGGATTATACACCCTCTTTGAAAAATGACATTCAAATAAAATAAATCTTAACTTATATTTAGCAAATATATTTATTCTAGAATTATTATATTTATTATTGTGTTAATATAGCTGTAAACCATTAGTGTCAACTTGACTGATNCAAAACTGCATAACTTAAGTTTTAATATAAATCAAACCCCATATTGGGGTCCCTCACTTAGGTGCCTAAGATAGGAGCATCCAAAAATGACATTTATTCCTGTTTGGTGGCAACAGAACAAGAAAACCCTGCATGCCTAAACCCAAAATATTGTTTAAAATGTTTTAAATGAATTGAGCTTTGTTGCTCTAATTTTGGAACAGATTGCTGAGATGCTCACTGGAGATGAGAATATAGTTGAGCTTTGAGGTCCAGTGGTGCGTTAGAGATGTTAAAGATTACTTATTCAAAGTGTGGGATTATACACCCTCTTTGAAAAATGACATTCAAATAAAATAAATCTTAACTTATATTTAGCAAATATATTTATTCTAGAATTATTATATTTATTATTGTGTTAATATAGCTGTAAACCATTAGTGTCAACTTGACTGATTACTCTGTTAGTTTCAGACATAATTACCTCATGATAACTATTCGCACTGCAAAGAATGCATTTTAATTATTTTGGTAGTAAGAAGAAAAACAATTATTTATTTGTTCAATATTTCTATACAAAATTTGATTGTATTTTGTAAAAATATAACTTAATGTAATGATGTCTTAGGGTGTTAAAAACAACTTTTTATTCAAAATTGCAAGTACACAAATATGGATTCCAATTGAATCAGCTTGATAAGGATAGTTGTAAGCTATCAACAGTAGTTGCAATTTTGAATAAAAAGTTATTTTTAATGCTGTAAGACAGTATTAAAAATTCATCATAACATTACATCAATATTTGGCATGAAGTGCAGTTAAAAATATAACTATATAAATCAGTGCTGGCTGAAAATGTTAATAAATAAAAAGTTTTGCTGCATTTTCTGATTTTTGAGTCCTGTCACAGCAGTTTTCAATTTGATATTTACTTCTATGTATGCAATTAGATTTATTAATAGAAACACTTAGGTTGTCTATTGTGTATGAGTGAGGTAATGAATGTGTTTGTGATACAGTGGCCATAATTGGGTCAGTGCTATGTTTGCCACTGATGCAAGGGAGACTGTGGCAAATTTTTTGAACTTGGTATCATATTGTGAATGTGTAACAATCATTTTTGTTTTCTCCACAGAAATGGATGTGCTTATATATCTAAAGCAAGGTGATTATAAATCATTTGCCCTACATGGGGAACAGATATTGTTCAGCAACTGTCCACTCTGTTTGTGGGTCACTTTTTGTTTTTCTTTCCATTAACCTTACTGGCATAGGTAGCCCTACTGAAGGCTTATGCTTCTCCCACTATTGCTCTATGGTTCATTGGAACTGTTGAACTCTAACACCTCAACAAGATGGTGATTAGTGAGAGAATTGTTTTTATTATGGTGGTGTTTGTGGAGTGTATCCTACTCTGTTTATATACCAGTTGAATGCTATGCTAGACTAAAGTCAAAGTATAGCTAAAGAAAAAATGTTGCTTTGTTTACATGTTATTTGTGAATGTATCTCTATATATACAATAAATCCACAAACCCAATATTTAATTATGCCAATGATCTGCCATATTATTGGGCTATAATAAGACTCACGTAATAATTAGATATAAAATAATTTGACTAGAGGTGGACACTTATGCTGCTATGATAATTTTAATAATTGTAAATAAATTAACTTTAATTTAAAATGTTATGGAAGAAAAGAATACATCCAGAGTGGAAGTTGAACCCACAACTCCTGCTTACCATGCAGATGTATTGCCAGTTACTCTACCTAGGCTTCTATCTGATCTTTGGATGGAGGTCAGGTAGTGTAACTGGCTGTATCTGTGTTTAAGAATTTCTTTCCTAAGTGATGTGTTTAGTATAGTAGCTTTCTGAAGTATGATACCTGTGTAAGAAAGGACTACTGACACAATAAGTATTTTATCTATTCTCCACAGATGCTTTATTTTGTAGGCAAATTCTGAGTGTTTACTAATTTTTTCAGTGTATGTATTTTGTATGTTGTGAGTTCTTGGTATTATTATTATATGTTGGGTTTAGTGGGTTATACTCGGTACACACCGGTGGCTGTGTACTATGCGGGACCAGAGTCAAGGCATAGCAACCAAAACAAAACTAAAATTAAATGTGTGTGTCAGTGTCAGTGTCTGTATTAAGGAATTTCCTAACAATATGGCATGTATTCAATATAGTGGCCTTCTGTAGTGTGATGTATGTATTTCTACTCAATTGTAATGTTCCCAGGCTTTTGTGTAGC
>NW_019384935.1:293094-305469 GCF_000671375.1 Centruroides sculpturatus | reverse complement strand
GCCTATTTTTCGAACGTGAGCCTCTGCCTAACCCACGAACGCGGACCTTGTTAACCCGGGCGACGTCCGAGCCGGTATCACACTTTGATCTGGTTACTACCATAATAATTATCTCCACAGAATGTGGGTGTGTGGTCACTCTTAGCTTCATTTCTCCCCATAGACCTTACTGGCATGGGTGTTCCTACCAGGAGCTTGTGCTCCAGCCTGCATTGCCCTATGGTTCAGTAAAATTACTGGGCTCTCCCACCACGACCAGGTGGTGACCACGGGAGAGTTATTATTATTATTATTATTATTTACAATGATAATTATGTAAAAATTTAGTTTAATAAGTATTGTATTTATCTACTTCTAAAATTTAAACTGCATTTTTTAGATGATGATAGTAATGAAGAAGAAGAAGATGATGATGATTTCAAAATTGGAAGAAATATAATTTTATCAAATAAAACGAAGAAATGCAAAAAGAAGTCAAAGCTGAATTCTTTAGAAAAATTAGCTGCTCAAAAAGAAGAACAGGTATGAATGAATTTAATTTTATACAAAAGTTTTTATTTTAATTAATCTACTTATCAGTTCACATGATTTATAAATAAATAAATAAAATAATAATAACAATAACAACAATAACATTACTGTTTAAAAAAATCTAGCAACAAATTGTGTAACTTTCCCAGCAGAAAATATTTGTTTAGGAAACATATTAGCAAAGTTTAAAAAATTGTGTGTGGTGCCATCTGTTATGAGATTTTATTAAAAAAATAATTTTTATATTATTAAAGATAATAAAAAGCAAAAGGCTTAATTTTTTGATAAAAGATATGTTTTATTTGGTAAACTAAAAACTTTTATGAGTAAAAAAATTTCATAACTTTTTGAGATATGACTCTACCCCCTCAATATCTCCAAAATCAATGGTCTAATTTTCCTGAAAATTTCTAGAAACATTTTTCTCTAATACTTAAATCTTCCTGCAACATTTCAGAAATTTTCGACACAATGCACAGGAGTTATTAAGCTTCAAAGTGGGTCAAAAAATTATACACACACACACACACACACACATTCCACACATACAGAAAAAACTTCCTAACTTTTTTGTATTTCTTGATGTTTCAAGATCTGAGTCCAAAAGTGTAAATATCTTGGAAAGTCATTTTTTGACCAATTGCTATACTTTTCCTTTTTATATAACTGTCAGAAAAGTAAAAACTTGTGAAGAAATCAAATAACATTTGATTATATAATAATAAAAAAAGAATTATTTCAAAAGCAGAGATGATTTTTCATCAATTTTATAATATACTAATATTTTGTGAATATAAAGTGAATACTCTGATCACTTTTGACAATTTTATTATTGATATCGAAATTATTTTATGTTTAATGTTGTCCAAGTTTATTATCATTACTGGACAAACGAAATAGTTGTAAAATAAAAAGTATTTATATTTATATTTTACACTTAATTTACATAGTTGGGACAGTTCATAAACACCTGTAATTGAATGTTGGGAATGACCAATGAGTGCAGGGTGAACAGATTTCTACAATTCAAAATTTTAAAAAATAAAACAAAATGTGGAATGTCATCTTTAGTTTTGATTTTGTTAATTATTATTTTGAATTAAATTTGGTAATTATTAAGTAAAAATTAAATAAAACTATTAAATTTAATTCAAAAATTATTATTTTTATTAGTTAATGTTAATATAAGAAACAGTGCAATCACCTACATTTAGAAAAAAATTATTTTTTTTATTAATTATTAATAGTTAACCAAACTATAGTTTAAATAATCTGGAAATTAATATGATTATAAATTAATTGAGTTTGATTGTTTATGTATATCTTCAATGATTTGTTAACAGAAATGAAACAGAAAAAAGAATATTTTAATGCTTGAGATGACAACTTCTAACTGTATCAGTAATTATCTTGCTTTCAATGGTTGTCCCAGAGGTTCGGCATGTACAATGGGGTCAGTTACACAAAGCTTTTATTTTTGTTCTTACAATTTTCTACCATCATGGGTTATCTGCATGAAATTACGATATAATTATTTAATTATTAAGAATTTTATAAAAAGTAATTAATATTCAGAATAACACTGTAATAGTAAGTTAATCAAACAAAAAATGATGCACTTAAACTAGAACTATATAATCAACTAACTGACACATAAATGTGAATTCCAGCACATAATAAACAAAGAAATTCTAATAACAACATAATATACATAATAAATAAGTTCTTTGTTTATTATGTGCTGGAATTCACATTTAGATGTCAGTTAGTTAACAGTAAGTTATAATAATGTAGAGCAAATTCATAATAATAATGTTTGAAAATAAATAGTTGATGCCAAAATCAATTTTTGAATGCCATTTTGTTGTATAAGCATGAAATATTAGAATTTGGTCCTTGTAATGCATAAATTTTTCTACTTTTTTTAAAATTTTAGATTTTTCTAGTCACTTGACATTCCTTTTTGAATGTATCATTTCATTTTTCTAGATCTGCTTCTAATCAAATATAACATATCAGTGAGTGAGTGAGTGAGTGAAGAACAAATTAGCAAAGTCAATATAATTTTATAATAGATATTATTACACTTTATAAAAATAATTTTATGCTCATTATAAATTAAAATAAAAATTAAAGCTAGTGTAACACCTTATCTATTTCTATCAAGAGCCCAGATAGTTTTCTAATGGTGTGTTATATAAACAAGGGTTTGGTTAGTGTAGGACTTTATGTGGGCAATAAGTAATAAAAATTGTTAATGAATGAAAAACCTGAAATAATTACTATATGTAATAATGAAAAGTCTGTTTGTTCTTTCAAGCCCAAATATATACAATAACAAAATAAAGTTAGCAAAAATTCAAAATATAATAAGAATATATTTTATCAAATCCAAAAAACAAATATATGCACAAGAAACTTTTCCTGACACTTGGAGACATAAATTAAATTATTACTATCTTAAAATTATCCCCACAAAACTGACAAGCAAAAATATGAAATTGAAATTGTCAAAACTTCATAAGGAAATCTTACAAATTAACTTTATCTAATCATCACCAAGAAGCTTCTATGTCGTCAATGGAACTTGAAAGCCTTGTTTTTACCTTGCTCAATTCTTAGCTACCTCCTTCTTGTACTGCAGTTGTGGTGACATTACATGATTACACTCACTTGACCTTATTTACATACATAAGTGGCTAATGTTTGTTTAATTCTAGTAATCTTTCTTTATCATGTCTTTGCCCTTACATTTAATCTTATATAATTTTTTTTTTGTTCTTTTTGGTGACAATTTGGGGCAGGAGATTATTCTTTTAACTTTCTCTGGAAGTCTCCTCCCAAGATATCATTGATGTTCAATGATGTAGTAGGTTGCTGCCAGCAGTCGTCATAGATTTTTCTAGCAACTTACTTGACATTCCTTTTTGAATGTATCATTTAATTTTTTCTAGATCTGCTTCTATTCAAACATAAGCTATCAATTAGTAAGTGAGGAACGAATTATAAAGCCAATCTAATTTCATATTCATCATAAAGTAAAATAAAGTTTAGAATTTAGAATTTTGTCCAGGTGAGGTACAGTAGTCTATCCTTAACAAAATAAAATGCCCTAAAAAAAGTAAGAAAACAAACTAAAAGTAAATCCCAAACAAAATATAATGGGTTGGAATCAACTCCTTACACTAGAATGCATTTAATGAAAAAAATTATTAGTATCAATTATGTTTGAATCCAAGTTGAAACAGTTCTCAAATATAAATCAACAAACTTTAGCAAATTTAATATGCTGTAGTTCTATAATCTTGTATTGTTTTCTTATACTAGAATTAGTTCAATATTATATTTAGAAAACTTTTATATAATTTTTTGAAAATAATAATTATTTTTTATTTGTAAATTAAATATTAAATTTTTTATGTATTTGTTTTTATTAATAAAATTGATAGTATGTAAGTTAATTGACAAGGAAAGTAATAATCAGTTTTTAATTTGTTCTGTATTTTACAAATCCTTCTGAAAAGCATGTTTGCTTTGAAATTAAATTTTATTCTTAAAAATTAATAAAATAATCTAAAATTACTAATCTGTATATAACCTAAATATGTCTTTAGATAAATCATTTTCGAAAACAACATCAGATTAATATTTGGGGATCAGATATTCCTGATCCAATATCTGAATTTGAGCAGTTATGTGAACGATATGAAGTATCTCCAATTATACTCAAAAATATTAAAGAATTAGGCTATGAATCACCTACTCCAATTCAAATGCAGGCAATTCCTATAATGATACATGTAAGTTTATTCATTTAAAATTTTTATTCAGTATATTTATTTTTTTGGATATTAATGCACTATATGAATATATTTTAGCGAAGGGAAGTCCTGGCATGTGCTCCAACTGGATCTGGAAAAACAGCTGCTTTTCTTATTCCAATAATTAATCATTTAAAGGTATTGATTTTATTTTTATTTTAAATTTATATTTTTACAAATGTTTTAATTCTGTTATATATTTATTTCAATTATCAATAAAATCAACTTGTGTACTATGATAGAAACAGTACATAAACATATAATAAAATTTGTATTTCATGCATATTGAACTCAACAGTGACTACATTTTTTTAATTGTTACTGTATTGTACTGACTTAATATATTGTCATATATATATATATATAATTTTTTAAATGATTGATAATTTATTAATACTACAAAAATATCAATATTTACAAAAAATAAACAATAAAAATGGTTACTGCGCATAAACTTTATTTGTAAAGCAGTTAAAAAATAAAAATGAAACTATTTATAAAGATATAAGTAATTAAAAGCAAGAGAAATAATATGGTAGCACTTAGTCTTAAAAATGAATATAAATAGACATTTATTTGAAAAATCTAAGCTAATAAGTTTTGTCTTGACTGAAAATTGCTTCAGTTTCGAAAAATAAAATGTAAGACTATTAGTACAAGAAAAGCAATAATCAATCTAAATAACACTGGTCAACATGATTGTTCACACACAGAAGAGAGAAATTGTGTCTAATAGAACTTTTTGTACTGATTTCAAATATGTGATTGAAATTTTTCTATTACCCTCTGATTTTCCGTAATCATAGACTTAATAAGTTTGCAGCTTGGCTATACTAAATTTTGTTGTTTCTTGTGTGAGTGGAACAGCAGAGACAAGAAAAATCATTATGTCAAGAAGGAATGGCCAAAGTGTGAAATGTTTATTCCTGGCCAGAAAAATATCGTTCATGCCCCATTAGTCAATGCTGACATGATTCTTCTATCTCCACTTCATATAAAATTAGGACTTTTCAAAAACTTTGTCAAGACAATGAATGTAAACAATGCTGGATTTCATTATTTGAAGGAAAAATTTCTTCACATAAGTGATGCTAAATCAAAGCTAGAGTTTTCATGGGCTTACAAAATAAGAACTTTAATTAAAGATGATAAGTTTGTAAGTTTATTAAGTGCAATTGAAAAGTCAGCATGGAAATCATTCAAAGATGTTGCACAAAATTTCTTGGCTAATCACAAAGCTTCAAATAACTGTGAAATTATGAATGAGCTCTTACAATCTTACAAAGATATGGGATGTAATATGTCCCTCAGAATGTATTTCTTGTATTCCCATCTGGATTTCTTCCCCGACAATTTTGATGCTGTCAGTGACAAACATGGGGAGCATTTCCATCAAGACATCTCTATCATGGAAAAGAGGTATCAGGGCCAGTGGAATTCAATAATGCTTGCTGATTACTGTTGGACACGCAAGAGGGATTCTCCAAATGCCAAACATAGAAGAAGCTCCACATCTCGCCATTTTAGACAAGATAAATAAATAAGTGTGTTCATGTTGTCTAAATAAATATATTTTACATTTATTACTCAAGCATCAACACACAAAAACCTTCATAATGCAGCTTTTTATTTTATTTTATTTTAGCTAGTTATTAATTCATGTATTATATTTATTTATATTTTTTGTGTATATTGGTTACAAGTACCAATATAGTTTGTAATTATTTATATATAAGCCTGCACACTAGACATATAAGAAAATTCAAAAAGTTCCAGAACAAATATCGGTTTTGAAATCAGAATCATTCGATTGTTCTGTTCCTGACAAAGGCCTTTCAAAATGGCTAAAAACGTTAGTAAATTTTGTGCATTATAAAGGTTTTTGTATGTAGATGCTTGAGTATTATACTCAAGCATCAACACACACATAAACCTTTATAATGCAGCCAATTAATTAAGTGCAGTTAAAGAAGAATTTATTTTACATTTAAACTGACTGTCACAAAAAACAGATGTTATGGAGAAAAAATATTTATATATTTGAAAATAGCATAAAAATTTCTATTTGGATCAGGTATTTTCATTTGTGTACCAAAAAAAGCTTTCATTTTGTTCCCCAGTGTAATTTACAGGGAAACAGATTGATATAAACAAAGTTTAAATAAATTAAAATATACTATCAAAGAACAATAAAATATTTCATTTCTTTAACAGATATATTTGGTTTATTCTTAATGGATAAAAATGTAATATTTACATTTGTTCAAATGGATTTAGTGTTTAAAGCAGGGGTGTCCAACCTTTTTGTTTCTCTGGGCTGCATTGGAAGAAGTCAAGGAGATTTGGGCCACAAGTTTATATAATATATACTTGTGGCCCAATATACAAGTATATTTAAGGATTAACATGTGTAGATTATAATAATAAATATTAAAACTTTATCACGAAAAAGGATATTTTTAAAAATTACTTCTATAGACACTTTCAATTTTTACTTAGAATATATATAAATTCATTTATTTTTTTTGAATATTTTTTACGTCAAACAAAAAAAAAGTAGCCACATTTGGCGCAAATGTAGCCAAATCTTGCAACGTTGGAAGAAATACTAAATAAAGCTGGAGTTGTGATTCAAAGGATTATAGGCCCAAATGAGGGGGAAAGGAGAAAAAGGACAAAAGATAAAGATGTGAGAAAGGTTGGAAAATTAAGGGTCAATATTTGCATAACAGATCTATTTACCCTTTCTCACTACTTTTTATCTTTTGTCCTTTCTCACCTTTCCCTCCTTTTCCCAAATTTGGGTCTATAATCCTTTGAGTCATAACTCCAGCTTTATTTAGTAATCCTTCCTCATTCACACATCTCCAAGTATTTGAAAATATTTCCTTTCCACTCAAAAATAAAATATGAATAAAGGTTTACGGCTTTGTGAAACTTCTTTTTTGAGTTTATGCCGTTGAAATAAATAAATAATAAAAAAATTAAAACATTTGTCAGTTTTGTTTACACGTTTATTGGGCTGCATTGGAACTTGCCTTGGGCTGCATGTGGCCCGCGGGCCGCGGGTTGGACACCCCTGGTTTAAAGTATCTAGACTATCTATTGTCATCCAAAGTATGGATAGCCCAGGACTTTACTGTCAGGAGTTACAACACCAGTTGGTAAACTGGAATAATATAATGATAAGTACATCTATCCAAAAGCCTTAATTGCATTCCAGTGAGAATTTAATTATCTAATGTTATCGATAATGCTATCAATCTACAAATGAAGATCTTCAGGTCTGTATATTTGATGATGGAATGATTGAATATAACATTGATGTTTTTTTGCAAAAATTAAACAAAATAAATTCTTGAATATATAAAAATAAAACATATAATGTAAATGTAAAAATAAAAGTTTAAAATTTACTTTAAAGTTATTGATAAGGGAATTAGTGTAAAAGTATTTTCCTTCACTTTGGACAATTGGCATTGTAAGAGGTTGTTATTGTGTTGAATGTACAAATGTTATTATCATGAAACCATAAATGACTATTTGTAGGCAGTAATTATAGCTTAAAGAAGACGTGCTAATGACATTATGCATGGCAGCATTATTGGGAGAGTTTAGAGGCTGGCCAAACTTAGAGACAAGTGTCACAGGAACTGAATGTGTTATCTGTAGGCTTTGGCAATAGTTCCAATGTAAAGCCTAGATGTTCATAGCCAATACAGTGAAGGTCACCCACATGTCTCAACTGCTTGTCGGTATCTCAATTGAATTTTCTTTATTTTATTATTAATAATAATCTATTAGATCATATATTTATTTTACTTAAAATAGAATAATAATAATAATAATCATCATAATTATACTTTCAGGAACCTCTTAAAAAAGGTTTTCGAGCCATTGTTGTTTCACCAACTCGAGAATTAGCCAAACAGATATTTAGAGAATGCATCAGATTAGCAAATGGAACAGGTTTAAAAATTCATTTCATAAATAAAGCTAGTACAGCTATCCAAAAATTTGGACAAAAATCAGCAAAAAACTTTGGTATGTGTAAAGTTTTAATTTATAAATAAGAAATTTTTTGTTTTACACCAAAACTATTTAATAATTATAAAATTTATTTAATATAAGTTAATCTATTTAAACAAACTTTATACTAATTACTTTATCATATATCTATTAGTCCTAATGGAAAGTAAAAATTAAATATTTATTTGATCATAGAAGTAAAAGCATTAAACAGATAACTCACGTAAAACTAAAGAAAATATAATTACATATTTTCTGACATCAAACTTCAATTGACAGTTTTCCAAAACATTTTTGGCCTTTCTAAAGTCAGTCATCCACAGTGCAGAAATTTGCTTCTAGACCTGAAGTTACCATTCTAACTGCTGATCTAGAAGTGAAATTCTGCACTGACATTAGAAAAGCCAAAAATGTCTTGGAATACAAAACTGTCAACTGAAGTTTAAAGTTTGTGAATAGTAATTACCTTAAACCGAGTATAAAAAATTTTATTTTGATATTTTCAAAAAGTTTTAGAATGATTTTATTATATACATAAAAATCAAAAATATAAAAATGTGTTTTATATATGTGATAAAGTTTACAAATTACAAGATGAGATATTTTATTTTACAAGATTAATCATATGTGATGTCCATGTCAAGAAAAATCATCCACACAACAACAAAGTAAAACTAGTAAAAATTAAAAGATAAACAATAAATTTGAACAGTAAATTTAAAATACATACATAGCTTTCTTACACAGCAATTTATACTCATGAAAACTGTGATGTAGTAGGTTTTTAATATTGACAATGGACCTTGAAAATCTGTTTGTAGAAAAAGATTATTTGGGAGACATTGAGCCAATAAAAAAGTGTATAAAAGCATGATGGAATTTCAAGCGTTAATGATGAAAATATATTTAGTAATAAATTTAGGTGGAATGAGATCATTAAAAAGTTTGTGATCACCAATATATATATGAGTAGTTGGCTTTCTACATACTCTGACATAGCCCTCTCCATGGCTCCTAAGAGAATGGAGAACTGTCAGTGCAGAGACCATTTTGGGTCCCTTTTCAGAGATCCTGGTTATACAAATAACAGAATGATATTGAAGAAGAAAAATAATATATAATGAAATAAATAATAATCGCCTGAAAGATTGAGCTAGAATTTGGCTAATTAAATGATTATTATAAAGCAATTTGACACTAGAGGGAGACATTAGGTGCCATCTCTTGATTAAATTTATTNAATATTAAGTTTTTTATGTATTTGTTTTTATTAATAAAATTGATAGTATGTAAGTTAATTGACAAGGAAAGTAATAATCAGTTTTTAATTTGTTCTGTATTTTACAAATCCTTCTGAAAAGCATGTTTGCTTTGAAATTAAATTTTATTCTTAAAAATTAATAAAATAATCTAAAATTACTAATCTGTATATAACCTAAATATGTCTTTAGATAAATCATTTTCGAAAACAACATCAGATTAATATTTGGGGATCAGATATTCCTGATCCAATATCTGAATTTGAGCAGTTATGTGAACGATATGAAGTATCTCCAATTATACTCAAAAATATTAAAGAATTAGGCTATGAATCACCTACTCCAATTCAAATGCAGGCAATTCCTATAATGATACATGTAAGTTTATTCATTTAAAATTTTTATTCAGTATATTTATTTTTTTGGATATTAATGCACTATATGAATATATTTTAGCGAAGGGAAGTCCTGGCATGTGCTCCAACTGGATCTGGAAAAACAGCTGCTTTTCTTATTCCAATAATTAATCATTTAAAGGTATTGATTTTATTTTTATTTTAAATTTATATTTTTACAAATGTTTTAATTCTGTTATATATTTATTTCAATTATCAATAAAATCAACTTGTGTACTATGATAGAAACAGTACATAAACATATAATAAAATTTGTATTTCATGCATATTGAACTCAACAGTGACTACATTTTTTTAATTGTTACTGTATTGTACTGACTTAATATATTGTCATATATATATATATATAATTTTTTAAATGATTGATAATTTATTAATACTACAAAAATATCAATATTTACAAAAAATAAACAATAAAAATGGTTACTGTGCATAAACTTTATTTGTAAAGCAGTTAAAAAATAAAAATGAAACTATTTATAAAGATATAAGTAATTAAAAGCAAGAGAAATAATATGGTAGCACTTAGTCTTAAAAATGAATATAAATAGACATTTATTTGAAAAATCTAAGCTAATAAGTTTTGTCTTGACTGAAAATTGCTTCAGTTTTGAAAAATAAAATGTAAGACTATTAGAACAAGAAAAGCAATAATCAATCTAAATAACACTGGTCAACATGATTGTTCACACACAGAAGAGAGAAATTGTGTCTAATAGAACTTTTTGTACTGATTTCAAATATGTGATTGAAATTTTTCTATTACCCTCTGATTTTCCGTAATCATAGACTTAATAAGTTTGCAGCTTGGCTATACTAAATTTTGTTGTTTCTTGTGTGAGTGGAACAGCAGAGACAAGAAAAATCATTATGTCAAGAAGGAATGGCCAAAGTGTGAAATGTTTATTCCTGGCCAGAAAAATATCGTTCATGCCCCATTAGTCAATGCTGACATGATTCTTCTATCTCCACTTCATATAAAATTAGGACTTTTCAAAAACTTTGTCAAGACAATGAATGTAAACAATGCTGGATTTCATTATTTGAAGGAAAAATTTCTTCACATAAGTGATGCTAAATCAAAGCTAGAGTTTTCATGGGCTTACAAAATAAGAACTTTAATTAAAGATGATAAGTTTGTAAGTTTATTAAGTGCAATTGAAAAGTCAGCATGGAAATCATTCAAAGATGTTGCACAAAATTTCTTGGCTAATCACAAAGCTTCAAATAACTGTGAAATTATGAATGAGCTCTTACAATCTTACAAAGATATGGGATGTAATATGTCCCTCAGAATGTATTTCTTGTATTCCCATCTGGATTTCTTCCCCGACAATTTTGATGCTGTCAGTGACAAACATGGGGAGCATTTCCATCAAGACATCTCTATCATGGAAAAGAGGTATCAGGGCCAGTGGAATTCAATAATGCTTGCTGATTACTGTTGGACACGCAAGAGGGATTCTCCAAATGCCAAACATAGAAGAAGCTCCACATCTCGCCATTTTAGACAAGATAAATAAATGTGTTCATGTTGTCTAAATAAATATATTTTACATTTATTACTCAAGCATCAACACACAAAAACCTTCATAATGCAGCTTTTTATTTTATTTTATTTTAGCTAGTTATTAATTCATGTATTATATTTATTTATATTTTTTGTGTATTTGGGTACAAGTACCAATATAGTTTGTAGACATAGTGTTATCACCTGTCTAGTTTTCGTCCGGACAGTCCGGGAATTGACTCACTGTTTGGGTAAACTATTAATTCTGCCTGGGAATATCGTAAGCTACCTGTCAACCTTTTTTTTTTTTCGCTTTTTTTTTCGATTCATGTTCACAGACGTCTCCACTATCCAATAAAGCTAAGTCATCTGTAGTTGGTTTTTCTTAATTTAATTACTTATGTTACTGCTACCCAAGTCTCCCTAGTCCCTAACTGTAACTGATTTAGAACCAGCATGCACAGCACATTATTCTTCACATTGCAAAATGACATTACGCATGCATCAGGAACTTCTGTTCGAACAAACCTCACCTGCTGTCTGGGTCAGCGATTTTGAAAACATGGCAACACTAACTAGACATATAAGAAAATTCAAAACATTCCAGAACAATTATTAATTTTGAAATCAGAATCATTTGATTGTTCTGTTCCTGACAAAGACCCTTTCAAAATGGCCAAAAATGTTAGTAAATTTTGAATTAAAAGGCTGAATTATAAAGGTTTTAAATTATAAAGGTTTATAAAGAATTATAAAGGTTATAAAGTTGATGCTTGAGTATTAATTAAGTGCAGTTAAAGAAGAATGTA
>NW_019384935.1:280024-285665 GCF_000671375.1 Centruroides sculpturatus | reverse complement strand
GCCTTTCTAAAGTCAGTCATCCACAGTGCAGAAATTTGCTTCTAGACCTGAAATTACCATTCTTACTGCTGGTCTAGAAGTGAAATTTTGCACTGACCTTAGAAAAGCCAAAAATGTCTTGGAATACAAAACTGTCAACTGAAGTTTAAAGTTTGTGAATAGTAATTACCTTAAACCGAGTATTAAAAATTTCATTTTGAAATTTTAAAAAAGTTTTAGAATGATTTTATTATATACATAAAAATCACAAATATAAAAATGTGTTTTATATATGTGATAAAGTTTACAAATTACAAGATGAGATATTTTATTTTACAAGATTAATCATATGTGATGTCCATGTCAAGAAAAATCATCCACACAACAACAAAGTAAAACTAGTAAAAATTAAAAGATAAACAATAAATTTGAACAGTAAATTTAAAATACATACATAGCTTTCTTACACAGCAATTTATACTCATGAAAACTGTGATGTAGTAGGTTTTTAATATTGACAATGGACCTTGAAAATCTGTTTGTATTTGGGAGACATTGAGCCAATAAAAAAGTGTATAAAAGCATGATGGAATTTCAAGCGTTAATGATGAAAATATATTTAGTAATAAATTTAGGTGGAATGAGATCATTAAAAAGTTTGTGATCACCAATATATATATGAGTAGTTGGCTTTCTACATACTCTGACATAGCCCTCTCCATGGCTCCTAAGAGAATGGAGAACTGTCAGTGCAGAGACCATTTTGGGTCCCTTTTCAGAGATCCTGGTTATACAAATAACAGAATGATATTGAAGAAGAAAAATAATATATAATGAAATAAACAATAATCGCCTGAAAGATTGAGCTAGAATTTGGCTAATTAAATGATTATTATAAAGCAATTTGACACTAGAGGGAGACATTAGGTGCCATCTCTTGATTAAATTAATAATTATAATTTTAATAATTTATAAAATAAATTTAGAACCTTCTGGAATAAAAGAACTGACCTGGGTGGGGCTTGAACCTGCAACCTCCATTTGCTGTGTGTTGTGCTTGCTTGTTATGCCACCCAGACCCCCGAGCAAAAATTTTTAAAAATTTTATTAGTTTTATTATAATTTTATTTTATGTCTTTCTAAAAAGAAACATTTTTTATCAACCTTTATAGAAATTCACATTTACTTCCACTTTTATACAGCTTAAGAATACGAATTTGTTTCATTCAGTGGTCATTGACATAATTTTAAGAAATAGTTAAAGATCTGTAGTAAAGGACTGAGGAAGGGCAGAAGGCCCAAAATGCATTTCCTGTTATAATAAAGTTGGAATAGTCAATTACTGGTTGTGTTTTTGTATGATTTGTTATCTTCAGCAAAATTTATGTTTATAACTAAACGATATATTAAGAGAACAAGTAGCAATTAAACAACTCTATACTTTGTTTCCATTACTTCCTATTACCAGAATTTCATTGACAAATTTATTTTATCATGAGACTAGGGAATTTATCAGGACTAAAGTAAGATTGGTTAAGTTTATATTTTTAACAAGGTTAATTTAAATATGAATGAGAAGCAATCTGTAGAGGAAAAAAGTTAAAAGACTCATAATCAGCTTTATGATAAAGTAGTTCTACTAGCATTACCGTATTGCAGACCTCTTTCTATACATATTTGCTGTATATTCAGGCAACATAACCTTTTCCTGCCTCTATCTCTACTACTGAATTTGCACAGGCTCATCTGTAATGACTGGGACAAACTCTCCACCTTTGAAAAATCGGGGGTCTATGCCATACCATTGGAGAATCCCTTAACAGAGATGAATACAAGTTACATTGGGGCTACAACAAGAATGCTTGCTAGCCACCTAGCTGAACACCAGGATGATGTGGTGAAAGGAAAGCACACCACAGAGTTCTCAAAAAAGGTGTTCGAACAAAGCTACAACCTGTTATGGGCTCAAGCTACATTACTCAGAGGCTGTAGCAACCAGAAACTCGTCTTTATATGGGAAGCTCTCCTCACAACAACCTCAGAATCGTGCAACACTCCTACCTTTGACCTGCCCAACATATGGGTTGCCCTGTACAAACAATTAAACAGTGAATTACATCGACTGTCGCATCATTAATGTGGATCTGCATCCACGTATGCACTGCATCACATTGTAGCATCGAATGTAATCAATGTTTATAGTTTGCAACAGCTGTTAATTCTAAAAAGTTTTTTAAGTTTCAATTTAAATACAGTAGAACCTCGATTATCCAGACTAATTGGGGATGAAGGTAGTCTGGATAAGGAAAAATCCGGATAATCGAAACAAATACTTTAATTTGTCTTTTAATGATAATACAACGCGTTTTCTTTTCGATGACATATCGGTAATATTAAAAGTAAATACTGTATTTAAACCGTGATCAAATTTTCAAGAAACAAACGTTCGTATTGAATTTGAACTACTACTGACCAACGCTTATAGACTACCTATTGTTTAAAAGGCCCTCTGGTGGCTCAAGAAGACGGATTTTATAAAATAAAAAGCAGTTGAAACTGCATTTTTATGAATAAAAATTTGACAAACTATTTATCGTTTTATGACAAGTAAAATTTTTTCGTCGCGTTCACGGCTTTTAAGTAATGCATAAACCTTCGAGGCCGAGGCCCTTCGGACTGCGAAGCATAGGCGGTGGCCCACGTCGTCCATGCCTTACGCCGTCCTTGGTCATAGAAATGATGTAATTTGAATATAAATTATTTATAAATACGTATGTCAAGTTATATTTTTATTACTATGTAAAATATATTTAAGAGTTTACGATCACTGTGCTGGGTGAGATGTTGAAACAAACAAAGTTATGCATTCCATCACGTACATAAACAGTATCGTAATTCGCCAAATGCAAATCAGCAAATTCGTAAAATTTTTATTTATTTTGAACAACCGGATAATCGAAAATCCGGATAATGGAGGTTCTACTGTAGTTTGTTCTATCTCATGTTAGAACATTTGTGTTTGTTTTTAAATCTTTGTTTGCATGAAGTGACGATCAGAGATTTGTTGAAAGCGTTAGCAGTATAAAAAAGCTGGTAATAATACTGCACTCAGTGTGTTTTTCCTTCCTGACATTCAATATTTGGTGTGAAGATCAAATATTGAATGATTGCATTTATGATAAAGTTGAACATATCTGTTTTTTAATTTGTCATAGGTATAATAAACTTGTTCAGGTGAGAAGTTAGATTGTTTGGTGGGTTGAAGTTTAGAGAAATTAGGCAAAATATTCTGAAATATTTTGATCTGGCAAGTATTGAAGAAATGTTTTTGGATGCATTTGTAAATAGCGATCCTAGGATTGCCTGATATTTTTTATCTGTTTTGTTGGCATCACATTAAATTTTTGAGTTTTCAGAGGAAAGTGTTAAACCATTTTTGATCATATGTATCTATATTTTTATAATTAAGTTAGGAATGAGTGCAATTAGTGAGATGTGAATATACTATATCAGATTTTTCTTGTATAGTATAATTGGAATTAATAAGAAAACACTAATTTTTCTATCTAGGAATTAAAATAAAGTTACTAGATATTTTCAGAGGGTGAGAGAGCAAGTAATAGAAAAAGAGTAGTGTGGTAAGATTTAAATCCATTAGCTGGAAGAACAGTAGTATGGATGTTATGACAAAGCAGATCAAGAAAAGATTTACTGTATGTAGGAAAAGGAACAAGTTGCTTAAAATCAAAGAAATAGTTTATTTCAAATACAAAAAATTGTTTGGTATAATCCAATTTAGAATATGATGAAAGGCCAACTGGTCATTAAATATTTTTGATGTTAAAATTGCCTAAAAACAAGATTTTGCACAAATACATATTTCTAAAAGAATTAAAAAATCTTTGTAAGTGTAAAAAAATTGTATCATGGAATGATGGAGGCATAACAGCAATAAATGTGATTGAGTATTTGGGAATATCAAAAGTGATGATAATATCATGAGATTCAAAACTTTAGTAATTCATAGTTGGAAACAATAAGTAACCAGAACACTTCCTCCACATTAATGCAATTAATTAGGAAGTAATTGTAACCTAAATTGTGGATGGTATTAAAAATATCCATAGCATTTTCCTTAATCCCACTTTTGGTGAGAAAGTTATTAAAACAAAACAATTATTTAAAAATCATTAAAAATAGCTGTAACTTTTTAACACTTTAAAAAATTTTTAAGTATTTGTGAGTATTATGTACAAATTTGATTTTTTAAAACAAAGTCATGAGGCTTTCTTATTATTTTTGATATAGTAACATTATTTTTGCTAGTATTATATCATGATTATTTTAACATACTCTAAGGAAATTTACAAATCCTTTATTTAGAAGATAATTTTATTTATTAAATATTTCTTAGTTTTCTGATTTGTATACATAAAAAGTTTGTCTTATCTTGTTAAAATCTGATATAATCTGTCTGTTTTTTGTTTCTTTTTTTAATACAATCTATACTTCTAGAACAGGGGTCGGCAACCTTTTGAGTCGGAAGAGCCAAAAATTACAATTTACAAAATTTCAAAGCTTTTAAAGAGCCACAAAATTTTTTCTTGCCAACAATAAATAGTACTCGCATAAATAAAGATTTTTGAAAAAAAACTAATCTATTTATTCAGAATTGTCTTGCGTCGAAAGCGAATTAAACCTCATAGAAACATCTGATGACGGCGTCATTCGAGAGCTTCCAACAGACTGACGACAGTGACGACGTGTGTCACGGGGGAGGGTTGCGATGAAAAGCGAGTACAAGTGGCTGAGAGATAGAATCGGTGCCGAATCCTCGTTAATCGATTCAGAACGATTTTTAAATGTTTTTTTTTTTTTTTGATAAAATAAATAATATTTGCGTATGGAACTAAAGAGCCGCAGTTTCACATCCAAAGAGCCGCAGGTTGCCGACCCCTGTTCTAGAATAATACTTTGTTGACTTGAAATTTCATTATTTGTGAGTTTTTATGCCATTTACAGTATATATATATACATTTTTATATATTATTAACAATAGTTTAAAAGAAATCAGAAATGTATATTTTGGGGTTTTTTTCAAATATTTATTATTTATTCATAGATAATATTGATGAAATAAATAATTTTCTTTTGGTTGAACACTTTATTCTGTCAGCAGTTTGTTTCAATCCATCTTATTTAATCTCACTAGAAAAAATATTATTGAAATATATACCTATAATTATATTATTAGGTGATTATAATATAAAATCTATAATTAAACTTACATAAAGATTTTTACATAAAAGTAGTATTAAGTAATTAAGATAAACAATTTTCCATTTCTTAGATATATTGGTGACAACTCCTAATCGTCTGATTTATTTATTACAACAAGAACCACCTGTAATAAATTTAAGAAGGTAAATTAACTGCTTAATAATAATAATAATAAGTACAGAGAACTCACCCAGGAAATAAAGCATCTATGGAGGATGGATAGGGTGCTTATTGTACTTGTCATTCTCTCCTGTACAGGTGTGATACCACACACACTACACAAAAGCCTGGGAACATTACAATTGAATAGAAATACATACATCACACTACAGAAGGCCACTATATTGAATACATGCCACATTGTTAGGAAATTCCTGAATAC
>NW_019384935.1:277207-279623 GCF_000671375.1 Centruroides sculpturatus | reverse complement strand
TATTTGAAACCATGTCCAGTAATTATTAGTAATTCGAACACAAATCATTTATTGTATTTATTCAGACACTTGACAAATCTCATCATTAAATTTTATTCAGTTGATACGTGTTCATTGTATTTTTACACGTTTTGGGCATTCCTTGCCCCTCTTCAGCCAACTAAAATAAAAGTTCACAAGTTACAACAGTTTTATAAAACAAATAAGGTCATGTTTTCCAAAACATACCTTTTTGATTACAGATTACAGAAAGTTAAAATCATAAAATTTCTTTGCACATTTAACTTGTTATCTATCAAATTACAAATGTCTGTAAGGTTTGTACCTTTAAAACACCTTTATACACACGACTTCTTATTATATAAAAATTGTTTAAAGAAAAATTTTTTTTTATATATTTAACTTCATATTATCTAAAGATTTTACATTAATTATCTTGTATACAACTATTTTGATAACAATACTACAAATTACATACCTAGTTATTCATTTTGAATTGTTATAAAATTTAAACAATTTAAAAATTTTTTCTTATACATTTATTATCATGTTTAAATCGATTTAACAACAATACCAAAATTTACATACTCATATTTCATCTAAATCGAAGACAAATATATTCTGCCGACCTTTCCTCCCCCAATTGAGCTTGCCATGATGAGTAGGTCACCTTATGGCAACATTTTTTAAAATAGATATAGATAACAAAATTAGCAATATAAGAGGTGTAAAATTTTATAAAAGATATGTGGATGATATTCTAATAATATACAATGAAACAGAAATCAAGATAGAAGAAATCAACAAGCAAGTTAATAATATACAAGTTAAAACAGAAATAGAAGATACAACCACAAAAGAAATTAACTATTTGGACATTATGATAATAAGATTAAAACAAAGCTTAGAATTTAGAACATTTAGAAAGCCAGGTTTGAGTCAGATAACAATAAGATATCAGTCTAATGTACCACTTTATGTCAAATATAATATATTTAAAATGGAATATTCTAAGATAAAAAACAGAACAAGTCAAGAAATACACATATTTGCAGATTTAGCCGAATTAAAAAAGAAATTTCTTCTGGCAGGTTACCCACAAAGACTATTAAAAAAATGGGAACTTAAAATAAATAATCTTAAAATGCCACAAGACAATAAAAAAAACAAATGATATAAGTATATTGGTTTCCCATACATCAAAGGACTACACGAACAAATTGATAATGAAATAAGTAATATAAACTTTAAGTTAGCACCATCATACCAAAAAATGTATTCAAGACTTAAACAACTCAGCACTGAGAAAAAACAACAAATACCAACTGAAGGTAAGAATGTGGTATATAAGATTCATTGTACTTGTAACGATAATAAATATTATATAGGAGAAACTAAAAGGAAGTTAAAAATCAGATTAAAAGAACATATAGCAGATCTAAAATACAATAGAATAAATTCTGCCTTTCATGATCATTGCAATCTGAATGATTGTAACATTGATAAAGATAATGTACAAATAATCCACAAAGAAAAAGAAACATATCATCGTAAGTTCAAAGAAAGTGTAGAAATTATCAAAAATTATAAATGAATAAATAAAAACCCAAGTATTAAAATAAATGAAAACTGGCTCAGTATCTTATAAAATTAAAAAACCTTTTAAAAAAATATTCCTGTGTAAAAACATATTTAAAAAAAATGTCACCACAACGTGGCCTACTCATCATGTGACTGTGTAGTAGACAGTGGGCAAGGTCAACTGGGGGAAAAAAGGGGAAGGAAAGGTCGGCAGAATATATTTGTCTTCGATTTAGATGAAATATGAGTATGTAAATTTTGGTATTGTTGTTAAATCGATTTAAACATGATAATAAATGTATAAGAAAAAATTTTTAAATTGTTTAAATTTTATAACAATTCAAAATGAATAACTAGGTATGTAATTTGTAGTATTGTTATCAAAATAGTTGTATACAAGATAATTAATGTAAAATCTTTAGATAATATGAAGTTAAATATATAAAAAAAAATTTTTCTTTAAACAATTTTTATATAATAAGAAGTCGTGTGTATAAAGGTGTTTTAAAGGTACAAACCTTACAGACATTTGTAATTTGATAGATAACAAGTTAAATGTGCAAAGAAATTTTATGATTTTAACTTTCTGTAATCTGTAATCAAAAAGGTATGTTTTGGAAAACATGACCTTATTTGTTTTATAAAACTGTTGTAACTTGTGAACTTTTATTTTAGTTGGCTGAAGAGGGGCAAGGAATGCCCAAAACGTGTAAAAATACAATGAACACGTATCAACTGAATAAAATTTAATGATGAGATTTGTCAAGTGTCTGAATAAATACAATAAATGATTTGTGTTCGAATTACTAATAATTACTGGACATGGTTTCAAATA
>NW_019384935.1:210413-276826 GCF_000671375.1 Centruroides sculpturatus | reverse complement strand
TACAATAGCGACGATTATTATTTTAAAAAATTTTTGTTAGGCTTAACATCGATGAAAATTCAACGCAAAATAGGTTAATAGCGATATACTAATATACTAATTACATGGGATATAATAATATACTACACTAATAATGGATTTTTTCATACTTTTCGGTTATCCGACTTTTCAATTATCCGACCAACCCCAGTCCCCAATTAAGGCGGATAATCGAGGTTCTACTGTAAATTTTCATAAGATTTATGCTATTGTAAGATTCCACACCATTCTCTGCATCTAAAATGCCAGTCATAGTATCTTTTTGGCCTGAATGATTGACCTTTGCAGCAGATCTTGCATAAATTTTTAGTGTGCTTTCATTAAAGTCATCACATTAATGTATGGATTGAACTGACTCATCTAAAAATGACTTTTAAGTTATCAACAAAGAGAATTTAATTTCCATTTTAGGGGCATATTCTCCTTAGCTGTACATATACAGTCAACCCCCCCATAACACGGTAGATATGTTCCATTTTTTATGAAATTCATGTTTTACGAGTCATTACATACACGAGTCAATCACAGCTCGGCACATATGCAGTTTACGGACTACGGCTGTATTTTTCCATATGAAAGAAAATTACGGCTGTAATTTTCTTCCTCTTCCATAAAATTAATCAATTCTAGACTAATTTGACTCAACATTTCCAAAACATATATAATTTTTTGGGAATAATCCATATAAACTATGCTATAAACAAAAAATTGTAGTATTACTTACCGAGTGTGCATCATTCGATGATGCCATTGCTTAAGTTTGTTTTCATCGTGGAGCAGCACATTGAACAAGGGGGTGCATTTCCTGATAAATTATTTTTCTGCCGAAAAATTCGCTGAACTTTGGAGACATCATTAATATATATATAATTTTTATGGATGTTAAATAATAAATGGTTTTAGTAGGTCCGCTGCTTGTTTAAACTCAGTGGTTTGTGCAACATCCGCTATTGGTCTAGATTTGACCAATCCTGTCGCAACACGAGTCAGCAATGACGTTTTACTGAATTATATGAGTCTGTTTTAACGTGTTTATACAAATACGGTCACAATTTTTTCGCTGTTATATACGAATCCGAATTATATGAACCCGTGTTATAGGGGGGTCTACTGTACTTTAACTAAGGTTCAATGCAATTTCGACCAACTCAGAGAAGAGAGTTACAAATACAATTAATTCTGTTGGTCTCTTCTTTATTGTCCTGGGATAGTTTATTTAATTTTTTTTGGTCCTGAATGCCTATAACTAATACGTTATTCCATTCTTGAGCTTACTTGACATGTAAAAGTCCATGAATTGTTCTGTTCCTCACAAAAAAGTCTCTTCTGAGCTCTTCAGTTTGAACGCTGGTAAAAGGTTTTCCTCCAAACTTTGTGTTCTACCTTTCATACATGTTTTCATCAAAAAAAGCCTGTCCAATCATTTGGACAGCTTGTCTCCATTCCTCCAATCACTCACATATTTGACTTCTGTTCAGTCACTAGTAAAATCATTATCAACCCTTTCATAATTTTCATTAAATTCATCTTGTTGAACTGAAAATCAGCTTTTCTGAAAGAACTTTTATTAATGGCTAGTTCAATGCTGTTCCAAACTGAACACAGTTACTGTAAGGTCTGCAAAACATTCTGTTTTACTAATGCCAGTTTATTTTCATCTTTCACTTGACAAATCACATGTTGGATAAGCTATCGTCTGTAACAGTTTTTCATAAGGCAATCACACTTTGATCCATTGGCTTGAGTTTACTGTGTAGTTTGGGAAAGAAAGATCATTTTAATGTTTTATCAGTTTCAAATCATTCATTTTATGAGCCTTGCATCAGTCAGTGAACAGCAGGATTTTTCTGTTTGTGGTCTCCATTTTAGAATCCAGTGCCAGTAATTACTTCCTGAAAAGCTGTCATCATAACTTAACATTGTTTCTGTATGTACAGTATATGGTAGATGATTTACATTTTTGAAGCATCATGGATTAGCATATTTGCCTATCACAAGTGACAGTTTTTCAGACTTTTTTGTTTGCACAAAAAAGAACTGTTAAGTATTCTTTGCTGTGTTTTCTACCACTGCAGGTTTCCTTTATCAGCAAATAATGAACCATAACACACATCCAGAACCATACATCAAACCAATGGTCTGATTTTTCTGAAAATTTCTAGAAACATTTTCTAAAAATAACCAAGCTGCCCTGCAAAATTTTAAAAATTTTTGACAAAAGGCATAGGTGTTTCAAATTTAAAAAAAAAATGTTTCAAATTGGGTGTAAAAAATCATAACATTTAAACAAACAGAAGCTTACACCTTTAAGTGCTACTGTTCTGAAGAGGAGCATATTGAATAAGTCTTGCTTCATAACTGTGTGTTAATTTTTTCAATTTCAAAATTTAGTCATTTTTCACTTTAGGATTCACTCCATCTTAAACTACTATAATCATCCATCTGATGCTTTGAAATCATTCATATCTAGTTTTTCTGCTTCTTACCATGCCTTTTCTTATATTGTTGGACAGGGATAGAATTATTTCTTGCATCTGGCAGCCAAACAAAAAGTTTTCTGTCAAGCTTATTGCTTGTGCATGGCTATCCTCTAAGTTAATGTGGTTATAAAAAAGTCACGTTTTTTGATTTTGGATTGCCATATCTTAATGCAATATCAAGTTTCTTCTTCCCTCTAACAATTGCTTTCAGAATTTGCAACTTCGTTTAAATGGAGAGTTGTTTTCATTTGTCGTCTGCCATGATGTCTAGATATTGTAAAAAGCAAATCCTCAATACTGTATGCATCAAAATTTTAGAATTCAAATTTACAAATTGGTGAAAATTGAGCAGTTTTCACTACACAGCAAATTTGTATAGTACAGTACTTACCTTCAGATGGTGATCAATACAGTACATTAAAACATGACACTGCAAAAGTGCAATGAATCATCTTTGTAAATAAAAAGTGTTCTTCAACCACAGTTGGTCAAGTGTTTGATTATCAAGATGGAGGAAAATATGTGAAGTATAAGCAGTGAGATTGTTTAATTGGGCTGCAATTTGAAAAAATTGTAGACCTGTAAATTCCCACTGTTGTCGTCTGTCCTTCCTTAATCTCAAGAACAAAGTTAGATAGATGAAGGCCAAGACCAGATATGGAAAGATTAGGGGTAGGAGGTCCCAATTAACTATATACGAACTTCCAATGTAAACCTGAAGTCGTTGTTTCAATTTGAAAATTTCCCCTGAAAGGTGTTAGATAGATGACCGGCATGATTCTATTGCTCAAGGAAAAGTAAGATACAGATATACAAATTTGTTGTGGAGAGCATATATTTTAAATTAAATAAATTAAAAATATGATTAAAAATTGCAGCCCAGCATTGTGACAATGTAACAATAAATAATTGCTCATTACAGATTGTCTTATTTTAATTAAGTACAGTGGAACTCCATTTATTCAGATCCCATTAATCTGGATCTCCGGTTTATCCAGAATAAGAAAGATAGACATATAGAAAACCTATATGCAGACAATCAAAGAAATAACTTGTAGTACATTCTTGCTTGAGTTTAATGTGGCAGCTGTAAGAATGCAGTTTTCCCTTGGCTCAATGCCAATTTTGAACACCTGCAAGTTTATAACCAAGGATCTGATACCAAAAATAAATACAGTACAGTATATCACAATTATTTTGGTTCAAATTAGTCCTTTGATTTCTCTACAAAATGCTAAGCCTAATTACCACTTGATCTTGAAAAAGGTCATAAAAAGTACCCAACACAAATAGTTAGGAAACTTATGTATGTGTACAGTACCAGCTGATAGAAAACAACGAACTGTTACTGTATATAGATATGTCTTTTGCTTTATACTGTAAATATTGTTGTAAAAGTATATATAATGAGCAATAAATAAAATGTAATGTACTGTTCATTGCATAAAGGTTTGCATCTAATTCTAAATTATTAGCACAAGCAAAAGTTAATGCAGTCAAGGTCAGTTCTACCTGTTAGCAAAGCAATTTGAAATGCACTCTTTTGTTCTGCCATGTGTCAGGTGAGTAAAATAATTGACAAAGGCATCTTTTACGGCTCTAAGCCAGCAATACTAATTACTGATCGCTATTATAGCCTTGTGTGCATCACTCGCGCAATGCAACGCTTGCATGGCTAAAGCTTTTTATTGTAAGATTGTGAAATTATGGTCATCGCATATTGGAAACTGTGATTTTATCTTTTATTTATGTAATTTTTCATCTTTCTCAGGTTTCCTATGTTTATTTTTTTGAAATTTGATCAGATAAATGGGAGAAATAAACATATCAAATGTTGCTTCCCAGTAAATGATCTCATTTTACAGATTGACATCAGCTTTGTTTGTAGTTACAGAGGGGTAAGGTTCAAGATCAGGATAGTAAAAGTTTATTACTTTCTTGAGAGAGAGTGAAATGAAAACAAACAGTTACACTAATTGTAAAGTAAACAAACTTTAAAGTGTTTTATTATGGTCTATACAAAAGCTTCCTACTAAGAGAAAAACTTCCTTCTAAGAGGATCAGATGACAATGCATTTGGAAGAATGTTGACTTTTATATTTAACAGTTAGTTTGGTTACATGTGATTAATTTTTTTTTTAATGCAATATAGTCATACAGTTAACAAATATTGATTCTCTTCATTCAAAAATTAATATATATATATATATACTCTAATATTCTTAAAACAAAAAATTCTGGTAATTTTATCAAATAACTGCATTTGTCAGACTTCCTGAATAACACTGTTATGGAATGAACAAGTTTTAAAGTTGCACACACTTTGTATTATCAAAAGTAATTTATATATACAGTAGAGCGTCGATTATCTGAATCAATTGGGGACTCGGGTTGTTTGGAAAATTGATTTTTTGGATAACCAGTTATGTACAAAAAAATACATTATTAATGTAGTATATTAGTATATCCCATGTTTAAATTTTTCTTTGTTGCATGTCACTTTGCATTGAATTTTTGTCGATGTTAAGCCTAATGAAAATTTTTATAATAATAATCATGGCTATTATATCATTAAAAATTATTTCTTTATTTTGTACAAACAAAATAAAAATATTGAAAAATATAAAAACAAAAAAATATATACTTTAGAAGTTAATCTAGTATAAAAAATGTTTGATTCAGCACGACACAGTCCGACTTGAATGTTTTCAGTTAACTGACGTTTCAGTTGATTGGCATTCGCATAATTGACATTCTATTGACATATATATATATATTTTTTTTGCGCTGAGTTGGGTGACAGGTCTCATTTCCCAAGCAAATGCAAACATCCATTTGAAATGAATTGAAATTGAATTCTTTTGTCCAGAGATGAAGAAAGAGCAGAGAATGGAAGAAATGGTATTTTTTTTAAAATATATTTATTTTGAAACACTATTGTGTTGAATTGCATTTATTATGTGCAACACTCGCAATAGTCATACCAATATAATTTTTCTGCATATATTTTACCATATTATTTGAGTCCCGTGGTGCCTAAACTAATCTTAGTAGCTTTCTTATTACTGATTTATTTCTGCTTCATTTACAAAAATATTTTTATAACTTTTTCAATCAATACACTTTAGAAATAATATATTATTTTTATGAATTAAAATTTAGTAATTGTAATGAAAATTTTGTTGTTTCATAAAGATATTTATTGGTGAAACCACTAAAATTCCTAGAAATTTTTGCATATTTCTACCTTGTCCTTATACTATACTTTGTTTGTTTTATAAATTAAATAATTAAACTTAATTTGATTACTGCAATTTTTGTAATTTACAGGGAAGCAACATTTGATGTGTTTATTTCTTCCATTTATCCAATCAAATTTCAAAAGAATAGGAAATCTGAAAAGGAAAAAATTACATAAATAAAAGATAAAATTGTAGTTTCTGATATGTGATGGCTGTAATTTCATAATCTTACAATAAAAAGCTCTAACCATGCACTTGTTGCATTGCATGAGTGATGCAAGCAAGACTATAATAGTGTGAGGCACCGGGAGGGAGGAGGAGAGTCCTCTCCTTCCGGCCACTGGCCGGTGACCTACTTTCTTGTCAGGGATGGTAGTAACGTTCGGTTGCGCGTTACGCGAATGGAGGGGAGTTACGGGGCCGACGATAAGGCGTTGGCATAGTCGAATAAAGACACCATTTTTCTAAACTAACAATTTATTACAGACAAATAATAAAACAAACGTTCTAACATGTTACGTCTCATTCGCGTATGAGAGAGAGAGCTTACAATAAAGCGTTCATACCTCTTGCGATGATATCGAAGGTCTTTAATTTCTGAAAAGCGGGATCCAAGTTGAAGGTTGGAATCGAAGGTCTTCTAATATGTGGTGCGGCTGGTTAGAGGGAAGCGAAATTCTATCTTGATGGTGCGATGGCGACTTCTTGATTAGCAACTCCCCGGAGAGGGGGAAGGAGGATGGCTTTTATACCTTGTTGGTGGGAAAATTCGTCAGGTGATCAATTGTTTTAGCAGGTGTGAGGTTAAAGGTGGTGTTAGAATGACAACAATATGACGAATTTCGCCGATAACTGTAAACTATATACGGTTTGATCGTGAGAATGTTTATAGTTAAACAAAAAGAGTTATAATTCTCTCATGTACTTTATATTTCGTTTTTGTAGGGTCAAATTCCTTTGGTTGAGGGCATTTTTATTTTAAACTTATTAAACTTTTAAAGTACTAAATGCTTTTATTAACTTCGAATTTTCACATCAATGAGCACTGATTAGTATTGTTGGCTTAGAGCCCTAAAAGATGCCCCTGTTGATCATTTTCCTCATCAAACAGTATATATTTATTCTATGTATAATCTCCTAATATTAAATTGTTAAATTTTATTATGATTTTTAAATCAATTTGTCATTCAATATTTTTATTTTTTCATACAATAAAGTTTTTTTATTGTTAGAGTTTTAAAAAAAATTATTGATTTTACTTTATATTACAATTAAATACATTAAAGTATATTAGTATTTATTTAAAATATTTAATACAATTTTTTCAGTGTTGAGTGGTTGATTATTGATGAATCAGACAAATTATTTGAAGCAGGTGAAGATGGATTTCGAGATCAATTGGCCATTATTTATAAAGCTTGTGATTCTATTAATGTCAGGAGAGCAATGTTTAGTGCAACTTTTGCATATGATGTTGAACAATGGTGTAAACTTAATCTTGATAATGTTGTTACTGTGTCAATAGGAATAAGGTATGTTTGATTAAAAATTACAGTGCATTATCTTTGTACATTTTAAAATTGTAATAACTGCTTAAGTTTTATTTCAAAATGAAACAATCTGTAAAATTGTTGTTTGAATACAAGTAATATATTCAAACACAACATATTAATAATTAACCCCCAATTAATGGGCAGGAAAACAACTTGTTTACTATCCAGTTGCTTTTCCCTTTTTACCTTTTTGGCTATAAAGAACAAAAAATAAAGTGTTTCTAGTTACAAACTTGGGTATGTGTTGTCTGAACCTCCTTTTAACCTTTTTGCTATCTATGCTTGCTAGTTTGCTTGAGATGTCAGTACATCGTTGATATGCGTGACTTGTTACAGAAAATGCATATTTTAAAGCTAAATCATAATGTTTATTCTTTTTAAAATATATGAATATATGATTTGGAAATGATATTTATAAACTGAGAAAAACTCAAAGCAGCCAAATTTTTTTATTTAAAAGTGCAGAAAGGGTAAAAATAAAAATCATTGGAAAGAGGCTTTTAATATTTTATTTAGCGAACAATACTACAAGTACTTTTGACAAACTACAGATTGTCTGAATCTGTAGTTTGTCAAAAGTACTTGTAGTATTGTTTTGAGTAAAAAATAATACTGATAGACAGTATTAACATGTTTCTTAAGGTTTTTGGCATCACAAGAAGCAATTTTCAAGCATTTTAGAGAACAATTTTTACAAAAACTATTATTTTTAAATCTAATAATATAAGCCATTGATCGCGTGTCCATATATCTGTAATGGTATGTCTAGAATGGCCACTAGGGGTGCCCCTAGCTATTATTTAAATTAACAATAAATTCAGTTTTTTGTGTAACAGTATTAAAATAACAAAAAATGCAGTTTTTTGTGTTTTTGATTGTGATTTAGTAGGGTATGCCATGAGAATGCACATTAAGAAGGGTTTTTTTTAAAATTCNATACCCCTAGCTATTATTTAAATTAACAATAAATTCAGTATATTATTATTTGATGTGGTTTTTTGCATTTTTGGCTGCGTTTTAGTAGGGTACGCAATGAGAAATTCAGTATATTATTATTTTTATTTGTAATATAAATTTATTATTTATACCATGGAATGACACCACTGCTGCAAGAACGCCCACTAGGGGTCAGCCCAGGCTACTAGTACTAGTTTAATATAAACTAAAGGAATGTTTATTGTAACTGAGAAATGAAACTTCATTTCTTACCATACAATATGAAAATTATAAAACATTATAACTTTACTATATTCTTTGATGGGTTAGGTTGTAGCTTTCAAGACAAAAAGCTATATTACACTGAGTGGACAATGAGTGGACACTTAATTTGCTCTTTTTTTCTTGCTTGTCTAGGACTCTAAATTTATCTTTTTGTAACAATTAACATATCTTTTACATGCAACTCTATTTCATTCTTTTCTTGGAATATTTGTTAACATAAAATAAAAGAGGCTTTTTATGGTATTAAAAATCGTTTGCTGGATTGATAAAGGTGTGATTTTTAACTTAGAATATTTGTTAACTGATGAGATGTATGAGATTGCAAAAGTTATTTGTGCAGAAAATAAACTATATATGAAGAGAGAGGGAGCTAGATAGAGATGAGAGAGAGAGAAATGGCAGAAATTGTTTAGTAACATAAAATGTACAAAGCACTTATATAAAAAGTTTTCTTCATAGGTCTGTGAATCAAATATGATATATTGCTGCTCTGTAACTAGGAAATGCTTAACATAGTTAATTTACATTTGTAATATAACATAAATTAATTTTCATTAAAGAATATTTACTTTATTTCAAAAGTGTATCATGATAGACAATGAAAATTGCTTAGACAGTGAAAAGGTTAATATGTCTCTTTAGAAAAAGACCAATAGGAACAAATTAGGTGATTTGTATCACTTAGACTTAAAAAAAGTAAAATAAGTAATCTTTCCGATGCATTATACAGATTATTTTTATCTTGGATAGAATCTATGTTGTTACAATTTTAAAGTGCACAAAGACATAGATAACCTATAGAAAAAGATGTAAACATAACATAATCATAAATTACTCCAGCAATTGAAAATTTCAATTGCTGGAGTAACTTATGATGAGATATATGAGGCTATTTTATATATATATATATATCTTATTTTCTCAAATGAAATTTTTAATTGCTGGAGTAATTTTTGATGTGTTTATACATTCTTTTTCCAGTTTCTTATTTTGTTTATTTTATAAAACAGGCTACAGTATAAATTATTTGATTTGTTTTTCAGAAATTCAGCCACAGATTTAGTAAAACAAGAATTAATATTTGTAGGAAATGAATCTGGAAAACTTATTGAATTCCGAAATCTGATTAAAAGAGTAATATGTTTTTTATTGTTCTATTTTATATTTTCATTGTTTTTTTTAATACTAAGAAGCATATAATATAATTAAATGAATTCTATTTTTTAGGGTGTTATGCCACCTGTGCTTATATTTGTAGAAACAAAAGAAAGAGCAAAAGAACTATTCAGTGAATTGATTTATGATGGAATTAATGTAGATGTGATCCATTCAGAACGAACTCAGTTGCAAAGAGACAATACTGTAAAATCTTTCAGATCAGGAAAAATTTGGATATTAATCTGTACAGAACTTATGGGACGTGGTATTGATTTTAAAGGTGTAAACCTGGTTATAAATTATGATTTTCCTCGAAGTGCTATATCTTACATTCACAGGATAGGTAATTTTTTATTTTGAAATATAGTAATTTTTACTGTAAAAAGTTTGCATTGTTGCTTTCTTGAAAATTTTAATAATTTTTTAATATTTATTTCCTGTAATATGTTAGAGAATAAAATTTAATTTTTAAATATATTCAAATAAATTGAAAAATTAAAAATTTCCGAATCTTAAAGCTGCAAAGCATAACAAATTACATTTTATTTTTAAAAGATATTTATATTCTTCAACTTTGATTTATCATTACTTTAATTAAATTAATTAATTAATGATAATTAATGTTGAGAAATAAATCAAAAAAAGAAATGATGATGTGATTATGATGATTATGATCATGCATGCAATAGTATAATTTTTTATGTGATTGTAAATCTAAATTATTTCATTTACAAACTCAATAATGAATATTTTAACATTTTAAAAAATTTATTTTAATCAAGAAGGTATTTTTATTTTTAATTACCAACTATAATATCATAACTGCACTAAAATTTTTAAAACAACAAGGCTTTGCAAATCTTTCAATAACAGTCACAGTTCTCTTATCACTACCATCTGAATTACAAAAGGCAACTGTAATTCTATCTTTATTCTTCTTTTAGCCTTTCAAGATGCATGAGCAATCAGTTTATCAGATTATAATCAGTAAAATAAAGCTGTTTCATTTATATTATACACATCTTTCGTATCATACAGCTGTATTATTGTTGACATACTAGTTCTTCCCTCTTCTACAACATCCAAATCAACAGTTTCACCATGTTTCTTTTACTGTGATAGATTATGACACTGTTTAAACCAATGCAGCCACCCATTGCTGTAACTGAAATTGCTTATATACATCTGCTGTTCAAATATTTCTACTTACTTTCTTATCACATCATCTGTGACAGTGCCACTCTTTGCATTTACTTGTGCAATCTATATCAGTAATGATTTTTCAAGTTTGCCATATTTTCCAGTTTTCGTTTTTCTAAATGTTCTGTTTCTATTGCATTCATTCACTTGCTTTTTTGATTTAAGATATCTCCTATCGTCTGTCTATTTATATTTTTCTTCCAGACAATAGAAAAGTGACTGACAATATGTTTTTGAGAACAGGATGGATGGGTTTCACTGTATGCACAGATTTCTTGCTTTTTGTTTATTGTAAGGATTTTTTTTCATTGTGTAAAAGACTAAAACAATCATAATGTACAGTACAGCAAGAATTCAGAACATGAAAAAATCTAAACAGTTTCAGACAGAATGTGTGTTCAGCTCTCTCTAACCATTATTTGGGCCATGTGCAGATGTTAACTGTTGTAACAATTGCTCTTAACCATCAATTAATTCATGGTTGGTGGATGGAGGAAAATGGGTTTGTGGTTTATACTGTAGATTTACTATGGAACAAATTGTTTTTTGAGACTTTTGTCAGATAACCCAGGGTGGCGGTATATGGAGGGGTAGTTTAAAGGAGGTTGATTGTACTTAAAACTTAGATTTACGGGTTTAATGCTTACATATGTATAAATTTATGTTAAAAAGAAGAAAAAACAATCAAGTATGTTAAAAATTTTAATAGGATATTATACCTTGTTTACATCACAATTAATTTAAATTTTAAATAAAATTACCATAATCTTAAATATTAGAGTTAAAATTTATTGGAATTAGCATTTCAGATTTAAATTAGTAAGTGACTATTTTTCAAATAATTTTATGAGAGTCATTTGAATAGGTTAAAGAATAGTTACTGTCATTAAATATTTTCAGTTATTCTCAATATTTTTTATTAATTTCATACAATTGCTTTGCTTAAGATTACATTTGTTGTGTCTTTTTACAATGATTAGAATATTGGATTTCAGTTGATTAAAATGATATATATAAATATGAATTCTAAATTTAATTTAAATTTATTAAATTAAAGAATGTCAATGAAAGAAAATCTGTATAAATTTAGGTAGAACAGGTAGAGCAGGACGTCCTGGTCATGCTATAACCTTTTTCACAGAAGAAGATAGAATTAATTTACGCAGGTAATTATCTGTTTTGAAAATACTATAATTTATTTTTTTTAGCTTCTTACATTTACTTATTTAAATCAGTATTGCTCAAGTAATGAAAGATTCTGGATGTGATGTTCCTGATTTTATGCTTCAGTTGAAGAAACCATCCAAGTTAGTTTGACTATTAATAATTATTATTATTTGCTCATTCATTTGCAATTATTATTTATGCATTTTGTATTTTAAATTATTTTAACAGAAAAATTAAAAAACAGTTAGCAAGGAAAGCAGTTAAGCGTGAAACAATATCAACCATTCCTTTATATGACATTGAGAAACAAGCCAAAAGAGAGTAAGTAAAAAATTTAACTTATCGTTCATCTAATTCAATGAATAGTATATACTACTGAAATGACTGTCATATGAGAAGAAGGTGAAGCCAGCTTACCTATCAGTTTTGTCTGTCTGTAAGGGCAGGAGTTTGGTATTGTGAATTTTTTTAACATGAATGCATCTGAACTGATTATTAATTTTATTCATTCAACATTAAACATTAAATAAATGATAATTTTGTTTTCATTATTATATTATAATTTAAAAGTGGCAGTTCAAAAATTTATTACCTTAAACAATAATAGAATAATTAAAGTATTGGATTGTTGCAAATAAAATTATCATTTTTTAAAATTTAAACTTCCCACCCTTGTAGTTTATTGTTTAAGGTTAATGTTCATTATTCAACCACATCCTGACATCTAAGGGTCTTAGGGAAAGTCAAGAAGTTCAAAAAATAGGTACCACTTAAACTCAGCAAGAGAGACAAGGTGCATCTATTCACCAACACCTGGCCCCTGAATGGGCCACCATTGGTGAATAGATGTGGTGTTTAGCACAGCTGAGTAACAATCAAGACCACATATTGAAAAGCTACCATAAAAAAAATTGACAGAATTGAACTGCAAAATTTTCCTCATCCACCTTATTTTCTAAATCTTTTGTTGATGGACTATCACTTTTTTAAACATCTTGATAGCTTTTATTTTTGGGAGAAGAATTCTTTAAGGGAAATGACACTGTTAAAAGTACATTTGATGACTTTTTGGCTTCCTGAGTTTTATGAAATTGGCATTAATGCACTTATATTCCATTGGGAGAAATGTACAGTAGAGCGTAGTTTATCTGAAAGAATTCCAGTCGGCAAATTTAAATTTTCACTAGTGCTGTGGCGCTGCAATCTTTGCTATATCTTGGGATACTCCAATATTTTTTATGTTTGTGTATGTGTTTTAGCTGGCAGCACTGTCACTTTTGTATGGTGTTTTTCTGAGGACTGTGTGTCATGCTGAATCGAATGTTTTTCATACTAGATAACTTCTAAAGTATTAATTTTTTTGTTTTTATATTTTTCAATATATTTATTTTGTTTGTAAAAAATAAAAAAATAATTTTTAACGATACAATAGCCACGATTATTATTTAAAAAGGTTTACATTAGGCTTAACATCGACAAAAAATCAACGCAAAGGTATATGCAATGGAGAAAAATTTCAACACGGGATAGGTTAATGTATTTTTTCGTACATAATCGGTTATCCGAAAAATAAGTTATCCAAACAACCCCAGTCCCCAATTGATTCAGATAAACGACGCTCTACTGTATTTGAGTTGTTAAGGACTATTTTGATTAAATATTTATGTGTTACAATAATTGTTTCAATTAACATGTGATGACATTTTAATATTCTTTTATGTATACATTTTTTAAAAAATGTATTTGTTAAGATTGAATAATAAGCCTTCAAAGTCAAAAATGAAAAATAGTAATTTTATTTGTAAGAACTTAATACTTATGGAATGTCTTCCATATTTTTAGTAAGTATAAAATTCTTATTGTTTGGTTTTTAAATTGCAGAAGTAAAGTAACTTGCTACGAAAGCTTTGAATTTATATACACTTCATTGCCCAATTATCTAAAGGCAGTCAACCTTTTGAAAGCTGTGGAACTAGCCTTTTTAATATATTTTTAGTTCTGTGGAACACTAATAATAAATGTGTTATTTTTTTAAAGTTAAAAATTAAAATGGAAAAGTTTTTATTATGCATTTATAAACATAATGAATATACAGCAAGTACTCACTTAATGCCATCAACAGTCTTATGGAAAGTGCAACATTAGGCAAAATGATGTATGACCAAACTAATTTTACCTTAGGCATGATATAATTTAGTTATTATTATTCTAATTGGATTGTGTTTGCAACTTCAACATTTATTTCCTATCTCATAGAATCGATTTTACTGTTTGTAAAGATAATTCAACAGTAATAATAAATGATTACAAATGTACATGTACTGTACCTTTCTTTAATGACATTAAGTGAAGATTTGCTGTGTATAAATTTTATTTTTTATTTTTTTACAAATTAAAGTTGTACTTAAAAATTACAAAACAATTTTTATCACAAGTAAAAAAATATATCACATTGTTAAGTATTTTATAGAGTAAGATATGTAGTTCAACAATATTTTGAAGTATGAGAAGCAATAGTCATTTATAAATAAATAAATATAATAATTATTTATCTTTGTTATCATTTGTTTACACAATCTGAGAAAGCAATTCATTCAATTATCTACTATATATTTTTATATAAAATTACAGTGGTTCCTTGTACTTTGAATTTAATTTATTTAGGAGGTCATTCAAGCTCAGTTGTTCAAAGTCTGAATCAATTTTTTCCATTAGAATTAAAAAAAAAAGTGAATTAATCTGTTTCCAGGGCATAAATAATAGCCATTTCAATAAACTTAAACAGCAAATTCACATAATTTAAGGTAAAAAATAACACAATTAAAAGCCCTAAATAATAAAGTAAAACATGAAAACAATAAATAAAAATACATAAATACTGTACAATACTCCCAAACCTATATCCAGTTTGGGATAGTATTTCTGTGATAAATACTATATAATAAAATGAAAATTGTATTTACTATATCTTAGTGAGGAGTGGTAATGTCTTGTTTCTTAAAGTTGCTATACATCCTGCTTGGCTTTCTCATAAATAAATCCTCTGAGATGATGTGACCAGCTAATTGCTTCTCATTTATCTAGAAGTTTTTCCATCTTCAATAACATGCAATTTCCAGGAAGTCAATGTTGTCACACCTTTAGCCATATTTTCTTCTTTTATTGCCTCCTTGTTCTTACAAATGATGCACACTGTCAACTTTGGTATCTTAAGCATGGCTGCCAGATCCACCACATACATATACTGCTTTCATACTTTGTTATAAGTTCCTTTTTCATCTTAATTGTCCATTTTACAATCTTCCTCTTAGGCTTTGTTTCTTTCACACTCTTCTTGGAAGCCAAGAATTGGTATCCCAATTGCCATAAAGGATGAGCTTTGGTAAGAGTCATGGTCACTTGTGCACATATGCAAGCTCTTCCAGGAATATTCCATAGGGTTTGTGAATCCGTAAATCAAAAATGCAATTGCCCTATTGAAGTACATGGTCACCATTTTGAGCATGTATTGTAAATTCAAATAATTGCTTTATTGCCAAAACAGCCCATTTGAGGATATGGGTTTATTAACAAAAAATGATTGTTTTCATATCCTCTGTAACTCACTGAAATTTTTTGGTATATTTTTGAAATTCTCTATATGTATGTATATACAGGATGATTCACTGGTGGTGTTCAGTAGTTTTTTTTCCTCAGAAACCATTGAAGATAAGGAAGATGTAACTAATAACCAAATTTTAGAGCAGATAATTTTGGTGACCTTAGGCAATCTTGAAAATCAGCAGTTTTGAGATACAGAACAAAATAGGGTTTTTTAAATTATAAGGAGTGCTTTTGAGCCATTATGTGGATCTTATATTACAGAATAAATACCTTTTGTAATATGCCACACTTTCTTAAGCCTAACTGTTTTCAAGATATTGACCAGTTTCTGCTAAAAACCTGATTTCTCTTTTTTCTGAATTTCTATGCTGGGAACTAAGTTTATCAGTTTTTGTTCTTTATCTTATCAATCAGATTTTTGAACAAGCAACCTTTTAATAAATTAAATTGTTACTTTTTCAAAGTGTAAAGGAGTGCCATTTTTGGAGTGATCTTTTTTCATTTTTGTGTACAGTAGACCCCCCTATAACATGGTAGATACATTCCGTGTTTTATGAATTCCACATTGTACAAGTCACTTAAATACATGAGCCAATCACAGCCCAGCACATATGCAGTTTAGGGACTACAGCTGTTTGAAAGGTTTTCTTCCATAAAATTAATCGAGTCTAGACTAATTTGACTCAACATTTCCAAAACACATATAATTTTTTGGGAATAATCCATATAAACTATGCTATAAACAAAAAAATTGTAGGATTACTTACTGAGTGTGCACCGTTCGATGACACCATTGCTTAAGCTTGTTTTCGTTGCAGAGTAGTGCATCGAATGGCGGACGTGTTGCTTCCTGATAAGTTTCCTGATTTCCCAATAAGTTATTTTTCTGTGAAAAATTTGCTGAACTTTGGAGACATCATTAATATAAATATAATTTTTATGGCTGTTAAATAATAAATGGTTTTTAGTAGGTCTGCTGCTTGTTTATACTCAACAGTTTGTGCAATAACCACTATTGGTCTAAATGCGACCAATCCTGTTGCAACACAAGTTGGCAATGATGTTTTATTGTATTATACAAGTCTCTTTTAGCATGTTTATATGAATACGATTGCAATTGTTTTGCCGTTTTATACAAATCCATATTATAAGAACTTGTTTTATGGGGGTGTCTACTGTATTTACTTATTTTCTCTATTTTTATGAAAATGAGTTATTCAAATGAAAAGGCATTTGATATGCTAATGACTTTAGGTGCATATTACCAAAATTATTCCCAAGCTGCAAATCTTTATGCCAGTCGTTATGGGGACAAATGAAGGAAATGGTTTGCTTTCAGCATCCTTCAACTAAAATCACGAAAATGAGAATTTCAGAAAGTTTTCATAAGGTTAGTATACCTGAATTATGAAATGTATTAAATGCCTTTCCTAGAAGAATAAATGCCTTTATACCCCAAGAGCAGGGGCAGATCTACATAGGGACTAATAGGACTTCAGCCTTGGGCCCCAAGTGTCAAGGGCCCACAAAAATTGAATTATCATCATAAATTTTTAATACTTTATCATTAACAATGAGCATTTGTCATATAGTAAAAAATAGTTAATATTAATAATCTATATATATATATATATATATATATATAAATGAACATGTATGTCCCTATATTTCACTTTTCCGCAAAAATTACACATCGCACGTGAATGGTGTTTGTATGTGTGGTAGCCCCAAGTCTCCATTTGTGCATAGGGGTGGTTGCGTCTTGATAGCTATAAGGGTGCGGGAGATATGAGGCTGAAAGTGGTTGAAAGTGGCTTTCTATTTCGAATGTTTTGTTCGAATTTGTTCGAATTAAATTCGAACATAAAATTCGAATATTGGTTCGATTATAGAACGATTGTAAACGTTCCAGAAACGTTGAAAATAGTTCGTTTGACTAAACGTAAAAATTCTCTAATTAGTCTGGAAACGGGGGACCTAATTCTTGCATTTTGTAAAAACGGGTAAGATTAGCTATAATGTAATTATCTTAATCTTCACTATCGTTACTTTTTGCCCAGCGAAGCGGGTCCTTGCAGCTAGTATAATAATAATGTTAATTTATGGTATTACAGTAGAGCATCGATTATCCGACTCAATTGGGGACTCAGGTTGGTCGGATAACTGAAAAAAATGAAAAAAATACATTATTAGTATAGTATATTAGTATATCCCATGTAATTAGTATATTGCTATTAACCAACTTCACATTGAATTTTCATCGATGTTAAACCTAACAAATTTTTTAAAAAATAATAATCGTTGCTATCGTATCGTTAAAAATTATTTTTAAATTATTTTATTGCTCACAAAACAAACAACCACTCATAATTAGAAAATTAAGTCTCGCTTAAATACTGGCCTCTCTTCAATGGTTGAGTCGCTGTTGCCAGCTAAAACACACAAAAATTTAACAAAAATAATAATAAAGTAGCCAAGACATAGCCAAATATTGTAGCACCACATCACTGGCGGACATTTGAAATTTGCCGACTAGAACGGTCGGTTAACTGATGTGACAGTTAATCGGGGGTCGGATAATCGATGCTCTACTGTATTTGTTTTATGGTAAATGTGGCCTCATTGGATTTCAATAAGCCCTACGCCCCAAAAAACCTAGATCCATCCCTGACCAAGAGGGTAGATATTCTTAGCATCTAATTTAAATAAATTTTGAAATGTACTTTCATTACTATCATTTTTCTGTCTTGTAAAGTTTTTTGATAATTAAACTGATAAACTTAGTTTCCAGCATAGAAACTTTTGGAAAAAAAATAAATCAGATTTTAGCAGAAACTGACCAATATCTTGAAAACCATTAGGTTTAAGAAAATGTAACCCTAAAAATGTACATCTATGGAGATATTTTAAGCTGCTATATCGAGGACAACGTTAGCTATATGGATCGCCAACCTTCGACAGGAGATGGCGCATTAAGAAGAACCTGTTACAAAATGTGTTTATTTTATAATGTAAAATCCATATATGGCTGGAAAGCTCTCCTTATAATAATTTTTAAAAAATCTATTTTGTTCTATATCGCAAAAACTGTTGATTTTCAAGGTCATCCAAGGTCACAAAATTGTTATCCTATCTGCTTAAAAAATGGATAATTAGTCCTATCTTCTTATCTCCAGTGGTTTTTGTGAAAAGCCACTCATCAGTGAATCATCCTACATATACAGGTACTCCTCACTTTACGACCGAGTTCCGTTCCTACGACTATGTTGTTAAGCGAATTGGTCGATAAGTGAGGAACTTGCACCAGGAATACAGGATCGTTGTAAAATTATAAAAATTATGCAACAAACTTCAAATTTATTCATAAAAAAGACATGCATATGTACATATATTTGTTTATATGGTTATCTGGATTTGTAGAGGTTTTTTTCCCAGGTAAAGGAGATGATGACGATGAAATAAAAGTTGTACCTTCAAGGGCTTGGTCTTGGATGTAATAGTCAAAAAGAAACTTGTAACTGTGGTTTGCATTCCGTTTTTCTTGATAAATTTCTCTATAGCACTTCAAAAGTTCACTCATCCCACATTCAACTTTATGTTAAAATGTTCAGTATTAGGATCCATAACCTCAACTTCCAACATAGCTGCATTAATTTTGGAGAACACACTGGCTAACCCATGTACTGTGAATTTCTTTTTCACTTTTCAGTTCTTTCGTCTTCTTCCTCTTCCAAATACTCGTTGCTTCTAACTCTATTAAATCTTCATTTGTAAGCTCAACATCAGCATAATCCACTAATTCAGCAATGTCTTCCACTTCAACATCTAAATTAAGCACATTGGCAAGGCCTGCAATTGTTTAAATTACATCAGACTGACTAAAAAAGTCCATAGCAAGCCTATACTATGCTCAGTGAGCATGTCACCAATTGCCACTGATTAACACTCAAGCTGAGAAAGGGGATTTCCCGAATTGCAGGTCGAAACTTGATTGGTCGTAAGTGTGAGTGGTCGTTAAGCAGATAGGTCATAAAGTGAGGAGTACCTGTATATAAAATCAAACACACCAGAAAATAAAGCAAAAAACACACATGCATAAGGGAAAAGAATTTCAGAGTGAGAGCGAGAGATAACTTGTGTGCACAACAGATAACATTTCAGTAGCAAGTGCATTTTTACTCTGTATATGTAGTTTGAACACTAGAAGCATTGTTTGGACTCCAGATTGAATTTCTCTCGAATTTAACCTCTGGAGCATTAAAAGTATGAGGTATCACTATACTTTGTTTAATTTTGAACACTTGGAGGAAGAACTGTTTTTATAAACTTTATCAAGAATGTGATGTTGTCCATAATTCTTTAATTAACATATAGATTTTAATGAGAAGTTTTACTAACTGAATTTCATGAGGTTCTTCATAGCTGATTTCCTCCACATGTTGGTATGAAGAGAATGGAAAATGCCCTAATATATTAATTTTTTAATGACATACTGATTTATTAATTTATTAATATTTGTATATTTGTAGTTATAATTAGTGAATGAAATACTTTTTCAGTTTCTGTGACAACTCTAAAAACATCCTCTGAAGAAGTAACTAGCCTTCCCCTTGACAGAAAAAGTGAAATTTTTATATTTATTTATTTATTTAGCATATGGCTTATACATGACACAAACAAAGCGTAACAAAATAGAGTAATACAAAACCAGAAATGAAATAGGAGAATAAGAGGCAGTAAATCTATATGCAATTAAACAATTGTAAAACTGTACAAATATGTGACTGCACATGTACACAAGGATATAAAGAGTGTTCAGAGCTGTAGATCTAACTCGCTTACCCACTTTACAGCTTCTGAGGTGGACATTAGTATGTCACTCCAGTCTCCCGGGTAAGCCCGCAGTCTACATTCGCATGCAATGTGCTCTACAGTCTGATGTGGAGCACCACAGTCACACTCTGGTCTGACGTGGAGCACCACAGTCACACTTGGAACCTTCTTCCATTTGAACAAAGATTCTCTATACCTGCCATGGCCCGTCCTGACACGGTTTAATGTGGTCCATGTTTTGCGAGGTAAGTCGAAACCCTGGACTTTTTCCCTGCGACAGAACAGATCATGGAAGTGGGGTCCCATTCCTGTTTCCCAGCGGTTTTTCCACAATGTCATGTAGTCATCATCAGTTATGGCCATGTCTTGAGCTGCCCGAAGGGTTGGATTCTGAGATTTCAAGCGGTTAATGCTCAAGGATGGAATGTCTTGGTGAACTTGGAGTTGAGGATTTTTGGAGTTGAGTAAATCAGTCCTAAAGCTGAGCAGCGCAGCATGTTAGCAGTTGATCCCCACGTGGTGCCACAAAGACTTCTCTTAAGCTTGCCATCAACACTTTTTAGATGCATCTTGAAAGACAGAGTGCGATCAAGGGTGATTCCCAGGTATTTAGGGTACATATTATGTCTAAGAGGTTGGTTGCAGAAAGAGACATTCAGCTTTGTATTTGCCAGTTGGTTGCTCAGGTGGAAACAGGACACTTCTGTTTTGGTGGCACTTGGAGACAATCGCCATTTTTTGAAGTAGTACCACAGGCTCTCCAGATCGTGTTCCAAAGTTTCTTCAATTTGCTCTAATTGACTGTGTTGTGCGGCTATTGTGATATCATCTACATAGCAGAACTTTCTTGATGCGGTAATTGGAAGATCAGAAATGTACAGGTTAAATAGTAAAGGTGAGAGCACTGATCCTTGAGGTAGTCCATTATGTACCTTCCTATCTGTGCTCATTTTATTCCCCAGAAAGACTTGAAATTTCCTATCGCAGAGCATGCTGTTGATGGTATGGGCTATTGCTCTGCATGGTATGATCTGTAGAAATTTGTACATCATGCCCTCTCTCCAGACAGTGTCAAATGCTGCAGTAAGATCAATAAACACAGCAGAGTCTTCAAGCACTTTTGAAAGCCTGCCTCTATATGAGTTGTAAGAGAAAGGACTTGATCACAACAGCTTCCGTTAGGTCTAAAACCCGCCTGATCTGTTGGTACATGCTCCAGAATAGTGTTGCTGATTCTATTGTAGATGAGCCTCTCAAAGAGCTTGTAGCAGCAGCTGAGAAGTGCTATGGGTCGGAAGCTTTCTGGTTTGTCACATGGTTTTCCAGGCTTTAAAATGGCTATTATTTTAGATTTCTTAAATTCTTGTGGGAGTGTACCATTTTGGAGTATGTCTGTGAAAAACACTGCTAGCCATGCTCTTGTGTTCTTGCCAGTATGTATTAAGAACTCAGGATGAATTCCATCAAAGCCAGGGCCTTACTAGGTTTTAATTTCTTCAGAGCCATATCTATCTCTTCAACTGAGAAAGGTCGAGCATAGCTTGATACAGATGTTGCCTTTTTGCCTTTCTTTTCAGAGCTCTAAGTTGATGTTTCACAAATTTAGTATGGTTTTTATCAGATTGTACTTGAGATTTTAAGATAATATGGTTGGTCAGGTGTGACTTTGGGCTGTTCTTTAGTTACAGCTGCACTCCCTCCTAGCTTTCTAAGAAGGCTCCAAGCTGCTCGACTGGAATGAGTGAAATTTAAATTTTCAACAGTGTTGATCCATTTCTGTCTTCAGGTGGTGATACCAAAGTTTTATAATATTTAGTAATATGATCTTATTTAGCATAATTATGATCATTACCCATATCATTGTAAGTTTCAAGGCATTCTAAGCAATATTTACTCTTCTTAATTTTGTTTATTACATATCTGCAAATATATTTTCTTGGTAATCAGACAAAGAATTAGTTTTTAGCAAATTAAAAACATGTTCAGTACCCTTTCAGTATCCTATTTATAACATCATCATACTGAAAATACAGAAAGGAAACACTGATAAACTAATCAGTCTTGATATCAAAAATATGTACCCAAATATAAAATGGAAATTAATAGAGGAAAGGCTAATTATGTTAAATGTAGATAAAACTTTAATTAATCTGATACACTTTGCATATACCAGAAACTATTTTAAAGTTAATGCAGACTTCTATAGGCAAGTAGATGGCATCAGTATGGGATCAAAGATGAAGCCAAAATTAGCTGAATTAGCTATGATAAACATAGATGAAAAAATAAATAATATCCCAGGCATAAAACTAATAATGAGATATGTGGACGACTACTTAATAATATACAATAATAAAATAAACGATAATACTATTCTGAACACTGCTAACAAATTTAACAAAAATATTCAATTCGATATTGAAAAAGAAAACAATAATAAAATAAATTACCTTGACATAACAATCATGAATACACTTAATAATTTTTCTTTCATAACATACAAAAAAAACCATGTAATGTTATTAAAACTATCAACTACTATTCATATGTTCCAGAATATATAAAAAAGAATATTTATATCATGGAGTTAAAGAACATATATACAAGAATATCAGATAATAAATGGCAAAAAAGTTAAAATAAAGGAGTTAGAAACTAAATTTTTACTTAATTAATGACTATCCTAAATCAAAATTAAACACATGGCAAAAACAATACTGGGAAAATAGATTTAATACGAAATATAAATTAAACAAAAAATACAAAACCTTCCCATATATAAAAAACATTTTCGAGAGCTATAATAAGATCCTAAAAAATGACAATATCAGTTTGGCACCATCTTTGACCAACAAAATATCTCATAGTATCCATTATGACATTAATAAACAACATAATAACAAACTAAACATTCTTAAAACTGTAGGAACTGTTTACAAACTTGAATGCAACTGTCAAAATCCGAAAACTTACATCGATGAAACAGACCGGCCACTAGAAACAAGAATTAAAGAACATGAAGCTGCCATCCGCCTGAAACATAACACTTCACAAGTGACAATAATTGCCAAATTAATAAAAACAATATAAAAGTGTTACATTTAAAAAAAGACCCATATAAAAGGAAATTTAAAGAACACACAGAAATCAAAAACACCCTAAAGATAACTTAATTAATATTTCAGAAGGCATGTCAATAGACCCCCAATGGTATAAACCAGGGCTTCTTAAACTTTTTTTATTCACGACCCCATTTATGATTGTGATTTTTTTCGCGATCCCCCCCAAAAAAAATAAAATAAAGATATATACAAATTTGCAAAAACAATAATGGTGTACTACCACAGTTCAATCTTGTGTTACAATGGAACAGAGACAATTGAATACACTGAAAAGCAACAACACTACATTAGTTCACACTACAGTGTTGCTGAATTGTTGTCTCGCTGCACCAGAAGTGACACAAAGCGCAACTCACAAAACCTATTGCACAAAGTTTGCCATTTTCAAACTCTCACAAATTATTTTCAATATTTTTCATTAAAATCTTGTGACCCCAAGATTTTAATGAAAAATATTGAAAATAATTTGTGAGAGTTTAAGAAGCCCTGGTATAAACTAATAGAGAGCACCCATGTGTTAAAGATTGTTTAAAAGCACACCCCCTTGTATGGAATGTTAGGAATGGTTTAAATAACATTACTTTTCGGTATACTGTTACTCTGTGAATACCGGATAACACCAGTTGTCAATTTTTACTCTGTTTTAATCGGGAATAATACATTTTAAATAAAAATTTAAGTGTTTATAGATATTTTGAAATTAATAATCTATGTTATATATTTTTTCATGTTCTATTAGAAGATAGCAAANGATAACACCAGTTGTCAATTTTTACTCTGTTTTAATCGGGAATAATACATTTTAAATAAAAATTTAAGTGTTTATAGATATTTTGAAATTAATAATCTATGTTATATATTTTTTCATATAAATGTTGTGTTAAACAGCCATGCCCTTTACTTTTTTCATATTATAGAAAATAGTCATACAACTATGTAATAAAAATATTGTCACACAAGTCTATTCTATACCATTATATAACATGTAAGTTTTTTATGTTATCGTCACCCCATGTTTTTGTTACATCCTACTTACCAATATTGTGAAACTCACCTTGTTTTTTTTGTAATTTTAACAGCACTGAAGAGGGATTGGGAATACAAGCCAACCTGAAATGCATCTGAATTAAAAAAGTGTTTTAAATAAACCGTAACGTTTTTCTAACTAATTGCTGTTTGATCGTTTACCAAAATTATTGTTTGGATTGCAAAGACGCTACACACAGAATACAATATTAAGTATAAATATAACTATAGAATATGTAGTGGAACTTAGTTTAGAAGTTTTTCAACAGATCACCCAATTTAAAATACTTCTTGAGCAGAAATTTTACTTTTGATTCATATTCATTTAACAATATTCCAGCCTAACACTGCAGTGAATTAGGCTTGCATAATATCCATTTATTTATGTGTATGTCTAATGTAGTCTGTTTCATTCATTTTGTTATGTAAAACAAAAATACATTTTATGATTCCCAAGAACAAAACCACAGATTTACAAATAGCCTAGTGTACTAAAATTTGCTGAAGACTTACAGTGAATCCCTTTATTGACAGTGATTTTCAGAACTTGCTGTATAATTTGCATGGTTAAGAAAATTATACAATCTATACTCAAAGTAGCCCAAAGTCATATGTGAAATGACTTGTGAAATTTTGAGATTTTCCTAATGTGATTATTTTGATTTTTCCATATGTAATTAAATGTGTAAAGTTTTCAATAAGATGCAATTGAAAAACTTAAGAAGTCTATTTTTATTTATGGACAAGGTTTTCCATCTAGTTAAGTAGAAAAGTTTCTTAAATAGGAACATTTCATACAGGAAAAATTTATACATCTCTAATGAAAAAATCTGAGACTTGAAATTTCAAATTTAGGGTATAACTGTAGAATGTTCCAATTTTGAAATTTAAATGTGTTAATTTGATTTATAAGTAATGTTTTATTATTAAAACATTACTGCAATTAAATTTTGCTATGTTCTGAAAATGGCTGAAGAGATGGCCAAAAACATTAGATTTAATAAATAATTTGCTGGTTACTGGTTTGCCTTGTAATTGGTTTATTTTTCTTAGCAATTTTTATGTAGAAATGGTTATAAATAAAATGCAAATATGTTTATAAACAAAGCTCACAAGGCAAATCTTCTTTAATAACAGTTATATAATTTTTGAATTCACAAAATATCATAGAATATTTTATTTTTGGATATTTGGTTATATTAAAATTATTGACAACAAGGTTTATTTAAGAGTTTGTTAAATAGTATATTTATAGAGTATGAACTTGTATTTAAATTATTGTAAATGATGATTAAATTTCACTGTCAGCCAGACTTAATATTATATCATTTATAGTTTGGATTCTGTCAGTTCTCATCATCAAAAAGCATTTTTATTTAATTTTTTTAGTAAAAATATTAAAATTGTTTATTTGCAAAAATGTCAATTCATATCTTCATAAAAATTAATTAAATGAATGTTTTCAACTGTTTTCATTTTTAATAATAAATAAACTTTGAAATAATGTTCTAGTAGCAAAATTTACAAAACTATTTGATTTCAGTATTACATTTAATTTAATAATATAAATCTAAAATATAAACTATTCATAACAAATAGGAGATTAATTCTTAGCAGTTGGGCTGCCTATGGCAGCCAGGGGAAAAAAATAGAAATAGTTGCATTGAGAATCAGTGAATTGTCAGGAAATTTTTGAACAAGTAGGCAAAATCTGTAGGACAAGCAGGGGAAAAACCCCTAGCAAATAAATAATTTATTTAGCAAGAAATTGAATAATGCAGCCTATCACATAAGTTTTATATAAGTTATAATTATATAATATAATTACCTGTATAGTTATTTTGTTAAAAAATTGAAAATAACTATCTCTATAATTTACACCAATCCTTTATGATTGTAAAAACTTGTTACATAAAACTTTGAATTCAAATTATTTACTTTCAATGATAAAACTTTATATAGTCTAAAAATTCTCCATGAAATTGGAATATTTTAGACTGATCTTTGTATCATAATTACATTCAAATATATGAGTAAATTGAATGTAATTATGATATAATTATGATAAGAACAGTTTTCTTAAATTTAGTTATTGGGCTGCAATTTCAAAAAATTGTAGACCTATAAAATTCCCACTGTCATTGTTTATCTGTCCTTCCTTAATCTCAGTAAAGGAGTTAGATGTATGAAAATCAAAATCAGATATGGAAAGCTTAGAGGCAGGAGGCCCTGATTGTCTATATATGAACTATATATATTTTTAAGTACTTAAAAGGAAATTAAAGACTTACACTTAATTTCAGTATTTAGTAACAGTGACAATGCTGAATAAATTGTGCAATATTTTAGTTTAAAGTAAGGTTTAAATAAAGAGTGTATATTATTAGAAGGTGCTGTTTATTACAATAAATACAGTATCTATTATTCCTAAGTTATTATAATATAATATGTACAGTACTGTATATATTACATTATTAATTAATAATTGTTATTTTAAACAATACATATTTTTATTGTTTTCCAGAAAAATGATCTTAAAAAGTAAACTTAAGAAACAGAAATCAAAAAAGACTCATTTGAAGATGAAAAAAGATGCAAAGAGAGAAAAGATTGGTGCAGGTGAAAAAAGATGATAATCATAATGTATTTAATGACTTTTGTCAATAAATTTATTTTCTTTAAATGTTTTTTGTTCTCATTAAGTTTATTATGTTGTTTTTTATTCATAANTATTCATAACAAATAGGAGATTAATTCTTAGCAGTTGGGCTGCCTATGGCAGCCAGGGGAAAAAAATAGAAATAGTTGCATTGAGAATCAGTGAATTGTCAGGAAATTTTTGAACAAGTAGGCAAAATCTGTAGGACAAGCAGGGGAAAAACCCCTAGCAAATAAATAATTTATTTAGCAAGAAATTGAATAATGCAGCCTATCACATAAGTTTTATATAAGTTATAATTATATAATATAATTACCTGTATAGTTATTTTGTTAAAAAATTGAAAATAACTATCTCTATAATTTACACCAATCCTTTATGATTGTAAAAACTTGTTACATAAAACTTTGAATTCAAATTATTTACTTTCAATGATAAAACTTTATATAGTCTAAAAATTCTCCATGAAATTGGAATATTTTAGACTGATCTTTGTATCATAATTACATTCAAATATATGAGTAAATTGAATGTAATTATGATATAATTATGATAAGAACAGTTTTCTTAAATTTAGTTATTGGGCTGCAATTTCAAAAAATTGTAGACCTATAAAATTCCCACTGTCATTGTTTATCTGTCCTTCCTTAATCTCAGTAAAGGAGTTAGATGTATGAAAATCAAAATCAGATATGGAAAGCTTAGAGGCAGGAGGCCCTGATTGTCTATATATGAACTATATATATTTTTAAGTACTTAAAAGGAAATTAAAGACTTACACTTAATTTCAGTATTTAGTAACAGTGACAATGCTGAATAAATTGTGCAATATTTTAGTTTAAAGTAAGGTTTAAATAAAGAGTGTATATTATTAGAAGGTGCTGTTTATTACAATAAATACAGTATCTATTATTCCTAAGTTATTATAATATAATATGTACAGTACTGTATATATTACATTATTAATTAATAATTGTTATTTTAAACAATACATATTTTTATTGTTTTCCAGAAAAATGATCTTAAAAAGTAAACTTAAGAAACAGAAATCAAAAAAGACTCATTTGAAGATGAAAAAAGATGCAAAGAGAGAAAAGATTGGTGCAGGTGAAAAAAGATGATAATCATAATGTATTTAATGACTTTTGTCAATAAATTTATTTTCTTTAAATGTTTTTTGTTCTCATTAAGTTTATTATGTTGTTTTTTATTCATAAACAGTATTTATAAATAATTTTTAAATTGATTTTTTTTAGTTTTATTAACTTTTGTTTAAGTTTATCAATAAATTATAATCGTGCACCTAAAGTTAGTACAGTACATTTAAATATATTCCTTAGTAACAAAAATTTTAAAATAAAAATGTTGATAAACATGTATTTATCAATAAGATACCTTTTTATATGTATTTCATAAAAATAAATATTATTAAAAATTTTGTAATTATTTACAGTATTTCTTTAGAAGATTTTCTTAGATATATTTATAGTCTAAATTTTTCTTTTATTAAATACTTTTGATATAAATGATTAAACTGATGTATACTGTATATGTATACATCTAAAATGTTTTATAGACAGTATTTCCTGGATCTAGCTCTAATAATATTTTAAATGCTATTTTATAGTATTTTAAAAATCTAATTGTTTTTTCTTGCCATAATAGTTGAATTAAATCTTCAGAATATATAAAAAGCAATCAACATGGCTTAATAACTGTGTTAAAATGTATTTTTTACTGTTATGAAGAATAAGATTCTGAAACCAATCCAGATTTTTATATTTCACATTTATTTTGAACCAGAGCATTGTTCCCCCATTCTCCATTTATGCTAATTAACATCATTAAGATTAGGCCTGTCTATAATTGACAAAATGCAGCTTTTTTGTCGTTTTGAACACCATATAATGTAAATACACAGACACTAGGCAATCTTCATTTTAAATTTATTCAATTTATGGTGTTCAAAACAACAAAAATAATCACCGACACGGTTTCAAGAACGTAAAAAATACAGCTTATTACATGAAAGATGTACTGGTCCAGTAGAGTCTCGAAAACTCAGCACTCCGGATAACTCGGCCACACCCTGGCAGGGCAAAAAAATCCTTAGTTAATTAATTTTCATTATAGACAGCTTTATAAAAGTATAAAAGCTCTCATAAAGTATTTTTCTGAGGTCTGTCTTATCAGGTAAATTACTGTACACATTGTATTCATTAATTTTCATTTTCATGTAGTAAAGGCTCTATGCCTTAATAAAGGATGTATTTTTCCTTTGTTTAAGGGTATTTGGGCAGTTTATTCTCTGTTGTATTCTCAATTAAACAATACATACAAGTACAGTACAGTATTTTCTGAGGAAACACTCATACTTATTTTTTTTTACCCCATTCCGATAACCCGGCATTATCACAAACTCAGCCACCCTTCGGTCCACATTAGGCCGAGTTTTTGAGGCTCTACTGTAACTCCAAAAAATAATAATGAGCAATCTGGCAAATATCATGTCTTTTATGTTAAAATAATTGTATTTTAAAAAGAGTCTTCTAAAAACAAATATTTTTATTAATGAAAAATTTTTGATTAGAATATTGTGAAATGAAAATTTTTTTCATAACAGGAACATTATTTATTACAAGACTATTTTTGAAATGTGATTATTGAACTTTGAAATGAGTTGATTTCCATTAAATTTATAACAGCTTCTAGGATAATATTTTTTAAATGTCAAACATCATACTTTATTACAAGTAAATCTCAATATGTGTGCTTTTTATCAATGCAAGTTTTGGCTATAGTCACAAACATTTAAAGGGCACATACAGAGGAATGGTATAAATAACACAGCTGATTATGGAAAAAATTGTAATAAGACAAAAATCATCTTTTTTAAATGGTGTTGTCAAATTAGCTTATAGCACACCATTATGTTGCCATATGAACAGATTTACTTAGGCTACCTATCTAATCAGATGTCAAAACAGTGTTTTTCCATTTTGTATTTCACATCTACAGTAAACTCCCATATAATGCAACAAAAAATTATAACTAGTATGCATACAAAAGAAAATTTTGTTGTCCAGAAGTATGCATTTTCTTCTTCAACTTTTAGGCCTAGGTTTAAACTTGCATAAGATCATCTGATAATGCATGTCTTGATATTGTGATTTCCTATAATGTGGAACATATCCCCATGTTTTATGGGACTCTGTTGTACAGCTGCTCAAAAAAAAATGCAAATATTTTTTTTAAAAGTTAAGCAATGTTAATAATGCATGACAAAAGTAAAAGTAGATTAGGCATACTCTATTAGATATTAGACATTTTTTACTTATCTTATACTTAATCTCTTTAAAAAACCATTTTTTTAGCTTGCTTGATTTTCATTATTCTTTACATTTCTATGTACAGTACATAGTTAAAATGTATTAAAGGCCAAAATTATCTCTCATGATGAATGTTCCAAGACATGGCTGAATTGCTATTTTTTCCATTCGTTTTTAACTTCAATATATGTAGTTTTGACTTATATAATATAACTATAACTTACATAGATAAGTATTTATAAAGTGAAATTGTGTTGAAACTGATTTTTAATGTGAAAAATATGAAATTTTTATAACTGTAATAGTGAATAACTATTAATAACATCAAAAAGCAAGAAGAATAATGAGAATTTTATGATGATAAATTTTTTTATTGAAGAGACTTTGTTTACTTAATAATATTTACTTTTTTGTAGATAGGATAAAAAATATTAGTGTTGATTCTAATTTTACTTCAGATGATTTTTCAATCCAAAAGCAGTATAGGCAATAACAGCTAGATCAGTTTTAACCTTACTGGATTAGATTATAGTACCGTAGACCCTTGATTTCATAGACTTCAGTTTTAATTGACAAAATATTTTTGCCCTAAAGGAAACTGTGTGTGTGAACTTTAAGGAAAGATAAGTAATAAAAAAGTAAATCCTATACATCATAAGTTTGTTATTCAGAAAAAGTGGATTCATCCCCAAATAACTCTGTTAAATTGAAGACATACTGTATTTAAGAATTCATAATTACAAAATACACATAGTAATCATAAAATATAATTTTTAATTATAAAATTACAGTCGACCCCCCTATAACACTGTTGATAATTCCGTGTTGTACGAGTCACTTAGATTTTACACATACGTGTGCCGGGTTGTGAACGGCTCACGTATTTGTAAAATCTAAGTGACTCGTACAACACGAAATTCATATAAAACGGAATTATCAACAGTGTTATAGGGAGGTCGACTGTATTAGTTTTTTCTAAAATATAAATTCTTTCAAATTTTTTAAATTCTCTAAAAAATTAATTTACGAATTCAATCAATAAAAGAAGCTGAAGTTTGATAACATAAATTACCTCGTAATTTAATATTTGGGAACACTACATGTAAGTGTCTTTTGTCAATTTATAGCATTTTCAATTTAGATAGTCTTGATTGCTGATATTTTTAAATTTGTTTTATTGAACTTTGATACTCCTTATAATACAGAGATTCCTACTTAAAACAGTATTTCAAACACAATTCAAGAACATCAGAATAAATTTTCTGACATATTATCAACTCCAATAACGTTTTAATGCTACTTACAGTCCATTATTTTCTTTATTTTCTTTCTGGATATAAATTAAATCTTAAATTCTACAATTTTTCTTACTTTAGTAGAATGGAAATATTTACAAGATTAATGACTGAAGTACAGATATTCTAGCTATTTACTATAGTTTCAGGATTTTAATTATTTTCAAATGAATCAAGTTAAAGTTGGTAATATACTACTGATCTATCATTATAATTTCATGGTTTAAATGGTGTCAGTTTTTTACTTCCAAATCTAGAAATCATGTTTTTGAATAATATATTCAAAAATTATCTCCATTCAAAGTTGAAAAGATATCTTATAAAAGGAGATTTAATCGTTAAATAAAACAACAAAGTATTTGTTGTAATCATTTTTTAACTTGGATTGCAATGTCAGATCATAAATGGTAATGGCAACGTTATCAAAAGTTTAGAGATTGCCAGCATAACAAAACATAATGTTTTATTAGATTGAGAAATTCCTCATTTGTTAGTTGCTTTTGTTGTTAGATACTTACAAGATTTTCTTGATGTTTAGTTTCTCTTTACCCCAAATTGCAATACTTATTTTAATCTTCGGAATCGCATTGTAGCGAAATAAGTGTAAAGTGGGATCGCGCGTAATACTGAATATTAAGCCATATACCCGAGCAATTAAGGTGTCAGCCAATGCTCTGGAGATTTCAGGAACGAGTCCAGACGGGTCAAAAAAAAAACCAGGAGTTTCGTTCCGGGTATATCGGGTCCGTCCTTCATCATCCAGCAGTCTCATTATGGGTTTGGCCGAATATACACTTACTTATATATATAAAGGTCCTCTTAGTGCCCATAGGAAAAACTGTAAAAAAAAATAGGAAACTTGTAATCTTCACAAATACTAAATGAACTTTCCATTAAAACTTGCGGAGAATCACAGTTCATATTTGAAATAGCTCAAGTTGCATATGAGTGAAAGTGCTTTTTAATTAATTATTTTAATTCAAATTTGTTTTATATTAAATAAAATGTTCGATATTGTGGATTATGCGAACTAAAGTTTCTTATACTTGTAATTTTATATCAGTTTGCAAATGGTGGATAACTTCTAATTGATATTTTTGCCAATTAAACTATATAAATTATCATATTAATGTATTGGCGAATTTTCGTAAAGAATTGTTTAGAATCATTGTTGTTCGCATTGACTGTTTCTAAACGGAAGAATTATCTAAAATGCAAAACAGCAGTACGAAAGCATCCCACTGTTAAAACGACTAAACTAATTAAACGATCAGGTTTGGAATTAGTTCGTTTGATTGGAAAAGTAATATTTTAATATCAATTTGTGTGTGTTAATTAATTAAATTATCAGATATAGAATTTGCTCATTTGATGGCGAAAATAATATTTTAATATTAATTAACACATAAATTGATATTAAAATATTACTTTCCTGATCAAATGAACAAATTATATATATCTGGTAATTCCCTTAAAATTGAAATAAAAGCATAGAATTAACTGTTTTAATAATACGGAAAAATAATAATTAACTAAAATTTCTTATTATATATTATTTAATAATTAACATTTTTAATTATATTCACAAACATTAAAATTAGTAAAATGTCATTTTATTTTTGTTATTCTAAATGAAAAGATAAAAGACAATTTATTTCAAATCAAACATTTTTCTTGTGTCATTCGATAAACTTTGTTGCATTCTTGACTTAATTAATTTCTCTGTATTCAGTATATCAACTGAACTGGATTTACAATGAAAACAGTCTTTTCTCATTTGCATCAATCAATTCTGTTTTGTACTCGTTTTCTTTCTTTTTCGTATATTTGGATAAATGGTGACAACTGCGAAAAAGTTAATTACGAATTATTGGTTATTGATAGAGAAGTATTTAGAAGCAATATTTCGTTTAATTTTAAGCTTTTTGATATGAAAAAAAAGAAGAGAATCATTAAGTGAATAGGGAATAAGTAAAATTGGTTATAAATACGTTCTTGGTAAAATTAATATTGATGTATACATTCGTGTTAAAAAATAAATAAATAAAACATTTTTTTTAAGTTTTAAAGTCTAATAAAACTATATTTTTCTGTCAGAAAATTATTTACAGTACTTTGATGCTATACATTTTTGTTCTTTATGACTTTCTTTAGAATTAAGAAAAGTGGGAAATATTCTATTTTGGATAACCAATTACTTTAAGTGAGACAATTGATTATTCGATTTCGGTCGTACACCTTTCTATATTTAACTGATGTTTCTTAGTAGAATGAAAGAAATTTTTTCCAAGTTAAAAGATTTCATTCCGAAATATTAAGATTATTTAAATAAATATATATATTATTAGAAAGTATTTCTTCTACTTGTCTTTAATATTTTATGATCTTGGGGCTGGTTTAATTAAGTAGTAAAAACTGGTTAATTAAATCAGATTCAAGATTATAAAATTTAAGATTAAGACATATTTATATCAGTATTTTATTTTAAAAAACAAAAAAAACCTCTACGATGTTACTTGTTTTTCCGTTATATAATGGAATGTTTGACTAGATAACCTATTATTAGCTTTTAATTTACTAGCATACGTCAAAAAATATGGTGCAAATTGCCCGGGAACCCGGTTTTTTTTTTTAACCCGGGAAATCCCGCAAATTTCTTAAAAATTCACTTTTTTTCTTATTTTGTGTTAAGGTTGAGGAATTTTGCAAATAGAAAGCATAATTAACTCATTCACTGTCAAAATACATTTGTATTTATTAATTTTAAACCTACCTATTAGTTTTTTTTAAATTTTTGCTTGTTATAGCATGTCACAAATGGTCAATAATCAATATATAGCTTATTTGTGGCAGGACTATAAAAATTCTTTACTTGTCGGAACCTGTAATATCTGGAATAATTGTGCTTACGCTGTCTTGAGTTTTAACCATGCCCAGTAGCTTCAATAAATGCCTGACGCCAGATTGTGCAAATTGGGCAAGGATACAAACGAGTACAAAGTCTGCAAGTATGAAGTTTTTCTTCATAAACCTGATTATTAAAGCCAAATGAATTGCCGAATTATCGAGCTCTAAGCTTGATGCCGCTATTAAAGCAGCCAAGGTAGACAAATCAAGAATACTAGAGAGCGAAAGAAGTACTACAATCTCGAAAACGAACTCGAAATCTTCCAGGCTACAGGTGAAAAAACACATAATATCTGTCTTCTCTTAAATGCATTAAACACTATTCCAATCACATCAATTGAATCGGAAAGGGCATTCTCGGTGGCAAGACTTTTCATTACTAAAATAAGAATTAGAGTGAGTTATCGGAGTATTGACCATCTTTGCTTTTTAAAATCTTATAAAAGTTTGCAATATTTTGTATTATATTTTATTTAAAAAACGAAAATTACCTTCTAAATTAGAAGTTCATTTTTTTTAATTTTTAACTCAATTCAAAACTTTTTTTTTGTTGTTGTTGTATGCAGTTTCCAGCAAACTTTAATTAATTTTTTTCTATTTGTGAAAATTTCTACGTTATTTAAAGGTAATTTTTATTATAGGCCTACAGACCTTACACAGCATTATTAATATGATTTTGGAGGTTACAGAACTTTAAAATCACTTTAAAAAATGGAAAATAATTATATCATTTAATTTCAAGATATTTTGTATACCTTAAAAATAATTAATTTTATCCCGGGATTTCCCGGGATCCCGGGAAACAGTTCACTTTCATCCCGGGATCCCGGGACAAGCAAAAGACCGGGAAATGAGAAACCCTAGTGACAACATTATACGGTGAAAGAAATCAGTGGAAATTCTTGAACCAGATAATTTAAAATCATGTTAAAACTACTAAAGATGTTTTAAGTTAATTAATAAACTTTAAAATAAATTTTATAAACAATTATATTAATAATTGCTTGAGTAGTTATTTGCAGGCTATGCTATTATTGTTATGCAATTTCATTAATAAAACGCTCCTATTAATAATACAATACATCTTTATTGTATGCTACGATCAGAGCCGGCCCTACCATAGGGCGAACGGAGCAGCCGCTCCAGGCGCTAAGTCCTAGGGGCGCCTCAGTGGTAAAGAAAATTAAAGGGTATAAATTAGGGGCAACCAAAGCGGGCGCCACAATAGGTTCTCGCTCCATCCTAAAACTTGCCTCGGGCCGGCACTGGCTACGATAATGTACTCGGAGAACTTCTCGTATTTGAGCATTTATTGGGGAGAATTTAGATTATCTTTATGTTGATTTTCTTCAATAATAATTTGGCATATTTATGATGTCATTATAGCAGATATTGGACTTTCCTTGTCGATTGTCAATGGTCTTTACACATATCCCACGACATTGCCAAAAGATGTAATGTGTCGAGTAGAGAAATTCTTTTGTTGGAAGATTTAGTGATGTAGGAAGATGAAAGATGTAATGTGCAACAAAGCCATATCATTTCGTTTAGTTCTAAAATTTACATTTCACTTTTACACTGCGCCCGTAAGTTATATACGATCCTTTCGGGTGCAGTGTAATATGTTCTGTAAAGTTTACACGTCATGCTTAAGTACCATGGCTCTGATCACTGGACTAAACCTTATGTTAGGGTCCTTAGCGGGCAGATCAGGGACCAGTGGCGTAGCGAGGGGGTGCAAGGGGGTGTATCATGCACCGGGCGCCACTCGCAGAGGGTCGCCCAAATGGTCTCCAAGACAAACTGTGTGTTTCTGGAGGGGAGGGGCGCCAATAAAGTGTCGTGTCTCGGGCGCCAGTTATGTTCGCTACGCCACTGTCAGGGACGCCCATACATTGGGGCACGTGCCCCCTTTCCGTCTCGGTTTCCCGTTCTAATTTCCAAGGTGGATCCCAAACAACAGAAAATTCGTGACTTCTAGCCTATTCTGCAAATATGAAAGAAACTAAAGAACGATATTTGTCCATTGAGCCATGCAAATTAGTCGTATTTTGACCAAAACCCCTATTCCTTGTTTTCAAGGCCAAGTAAGACCTGAGTGCAACCAGCGCCACTTTTTGAGAGCGCTGATTCGACGTTGAATCATAGAGTTCGAAACTCTGCATAATGTACTGTACAATGCCCTTTTTTTCATAGCTTGTGCTCTCCCTCTTCATATTCTGCGGGCACTGCTGGGGCAGATCTAGACGGGTTGAAAAAATCCAGACATGTTACAAAAACTGCGGTTAGTAGATTGATTATTCCAATCAATACAAAAAGATTAAAAGTAATAATGATGTTTAATGATAGTTCAAAACAAAGTATTAATAGGGCTAGTAAATATATTAATGATAAAATAATAATAATAATAAATATACAAATTATCAATAGTTTATTAGAACAAACATATTATTTGCATATGGGTTATGAATAATCAATTAAAAGAGAGATCCAACAGCCAATGAAAACTAAAGACTCCAACCAAATGCATCCTTTCCTCTTCAATCCCGCTCCAAGCGCTTGTCGTTGTACCGAAAGAGTAAACCGATGTCAAAAGTGCCGCCTATCTCATGTAAATTGTAGTCTTTGCAAAGTGTAGACCTACACTTTGCATTTTCCCTGCTAGCAGCAAGTCTAGCTTAACATGACAACTTGTTTAAAGTTTATTTATTGATAGATAATTAATTTCGTAGCATTTTTGGCATTTCGAACCTATTTGTTATTTAGGGAAGGTTCATAATGTTCTCCAAGGAAACATCGTACCTTGGAGAACGTAAATTCAAAAGCATCTTATTACCGTTCAAGGCTGTGAACGGTAATTAGATGCTTTTGAATTTTGTCTTTCCGGTCGGGATTGTGAAGTAGTCCTAAACTAAACAAAATTCCCAAAATAAACGTAATTAAACAAAAATAATTCACCAGGAACGAAAAGAAGTCGGATTCTCCCTTATACTCTCTCCAGTGGTTTAAATCCTTAGCACTTTCATGTTTTAAACGTGTATGATCAGGCATTGCACGAAAATAAAGCACTGTTTCATCTGCATTGTAGATATTTATCGGTGAATATTTAGTAATAATTTTTATTTGTTCTACTTTATCCACAATTCAGCTGACACAGAATCAAGTATTTTCATTATGAGTGCCTTCTGTACGTAATTTTTCTTGTTTTCTTCATTGGTTGAATCACTCATCAGTGACGGCCGGATCGAAAAACATCAGAAACTTTTCGGGAAGTGATCCGTCCCAACATATGTCGGGTCAGATCCTCATCACCTGGCCGAACGATGGGCTTGATAAAAATACCCTCTTGGTGCCTACAGGACGGTAGAGTAAAAATTTTATTGCAACCGTTGGGTGGTTTTACAATAAAAACTTTCCACATTTTTAGTTAATCTTTCTGCTTTATGACGAATGTTTTTGCTGTATTACCGTTTAACAGATACATTTTTCACGAACATTATTAAACCAACGCTTCAAAGCTAACTTAACTTCACTAACTTTTCCAGTTCGATTTCTCTTGCGAGTCATGTTTTCATTTTTTTTACTGACATTTCAAAATTAACCTTGTTTTTCAACAAGACTGGTAGTAAAATTTGTAACCGTGCAGCAACATTGAAATGACTCATTTTTGGCAACTTGTTATGGCATTCTAAAATTTCAAATTCATCAATGCATTTCTTAGTTGCTTCTTCCATTAAGCTAAGAGGTACAGTACAGTTTTGTATTTTTTGATTAAACTGTAATGAATATCACGGTCTTTCGGCAACAGTAAACAACTAGAAGTAACAAGTGCCAGAAATCGAAATTTAAAATACTGTAAGTTACTCTATAGTATCTATACATTATTGAATACACGATTAAAACATACGCTTAATGTATTTTTTCCTGTTTTACTCTTAAGCCCTAAGGACAAGAGGACCTTTTTTTAAATCAATTTCATTGTGGAGCGGCCGAATGATGAGGAACAGGGCCCAACATGTTGGGATTGTTGGTGTTTTGACCTTCCAGATTCGTTCCCTTAGAGCGGTCAGCTGACACTTGTTAAACGGATATTCGATTGAAGAACCAAACTAAAAGTATCTAACAGTCATCGAATGTTAAAAATTTCGAGTAAATTTTTTCTTTAAAAATACGGAATCTTTCCATAATGAATAGAATTTATGCTTTATATGTAGTAATATCGGAATAAAATGGAAATATTATGCTTTTTAAATTAATTAGCGTATTATTTAATTATTATAACCAATATTAGTTCTTTTGTCACGTACGTTTTTTAAAGTACTGTACTGTACTTTAAATACATAATGTTCTTTGAAATATCGTCGTTAAGCAACAGTAATTCAATGTGTAAAATATTTTATCTGCAAATATTAAATTAAATAAATCAAATCTGAAAGTTTATTCGGAAATTATTATTACTCGATAGTTTTATTCACTATTTTAACATTTTTAAGCTGTAATTATTATTATTATTATTTGCTTATTTATTTTTTCTTTTATGGAAGCCACAGTTTCTTATCTCTAATTGTTAATAAGTCAGGTCGAGTGCTCTTGTTCATAAGAATTGAAGTTTTCTTAACACTGAATTGCTTACAGCAAAAATACTCAGATTAACGAAATTCTATTGTATTTTATTTTTTTTCGTAATCATTAGAATATGTAGAATACATAGGTATTGCCCTAGAGCGTTCTATTTTTGAATTATTGTCTTATTCAAGGATTTTTATGTGTAATAACCTGCTTTATCAAAACGTATCAAACTAAAACAATATTTTATTTTTTGTAAATTTCATTTATTAACGAATTTTTCGCACGTTCGGCATAAATAAATTCTATCTATTCAAAATAATACTTAAAAATTAGAATAAGTATTGTATAATAATTATATCAAATTTTCCGTAATGATTGTTATAAAATTCTATTAACTTGGCTAAAGAATAATTACAGTATTGTTCAGTCGTCATTTTATTTTATTTTTGGCACAGGAAGTACTGTATATATATGTAAAAGTTTTACGAATTTTTCTCGCATTGCATAATGTACGGTTCTTTATTTAATGAGATTATCGCTTAAATTTGATGTATTTTTGATATAGTGAGGTTTATTATAATTATTAGCCCGTCAATGGTCGAGTGGATAAAACTACTGAACACTGGTTTCGTGGGTTGACAGGCAACTAACTCAGTGTGAACTCGTTGGTTGCGGATTTACGTCTGACCAAGAGGAGGGTTTTTTCAGTTTTCTTCACGTATCTAACACTTGAAAGGGGCTAGTTTTTCGTAGAATCCTCCCAGGAGGCATCTTTTCTTTGGCAGATCATCTATAAGTCACGTTGCCTTATCTCATCGATTATACAGTTCTGTTTTAATTATTAAGCAAACAATATGAAACAAGAATAATAAATATATATATATATATTTTTTTTAATTGGCTAAATATTCCTTTAAAATATATTTTATATACTTTAAAACATTCTATTCTAACCAATTTATTTTTATATAAAATATTAATATAGAAAATATAAATAATAATTCTGATTTCCGAAAGATATTTTTGTCTTTGAAATTTTATATTTTTAGTTTAATGAAGATACGAAATATTAGATTTAGAATTGTTTGAAATTGTTAGAACTTTATTTTAAAAATAAAAATAAAAAAATTTCTGTAATTTCGAAAATTTTTATGCAGTTTTTTGCCAATTTATCATATCAATCGATTATTGTGTCGTCTATTGTGAAATTCTATTTTAATAGATTTCAAGAAGACAATTTACAACAATTTAAAACTCTCATATTGAGCTTTAAATTTTACTTGCCATCACATTTTTCATATACCAATTTATTTAATATTGTTTACGAGTCGACTTATAATATACTTTATTTTAATTTTTATATTTTACAATTTTAATTCGTTTAAAAGATATGAGTTAAGAAGTTTTTTTTAAAAATATCTTCTTCTTATCTATCTTAAATGTAACTTCTTCTTATGATTATTTTAAGTGTAGCACATGGTGATCCTTGTGCCATTAAACATCACTAAACCAACTAACCAATCTTAAATGTTGCTAAACAATGTAAGTTTTGTTTTTTTAACAATATTAAATCTACAAAAGTTCAATTATTTTTTTCTATTAAAAGCATTAAAATGTTTGAAATGTTATTACTTTAAAACGTGAAATAATATTAATTAATTTCTAAATTTGAATGTTTTCTTAATCGAAAAATGGCTTAATAGTAAAAGTTATATTTGTTTAATAATTATCAAGTATTAATATTTATTTATTTGTGTTTTATTAGTAATGGAGCCACGAAGATAAAGGCCAAGTAGATAAAACTACTGGTAATGGGTTCGCGCCTGATTAATTGATTGGCCACGTGGAATTTTCCGGGTTTTTCACGTATCTAATACATAAATAGGGCTCAGTTTCTTATATTTTCCGGGTGTTATTCGCGTGTCTAAAACAAATAGGCGTCAGTTTCCTATAGAAAGTCCTTCTAGAAGGTGGTAGCCCCTTTTGCAGATCGCCCAAGTGTTGAGTTGTCGTAGTCCCCATCAATTCAATCTAAACTGTTAGTAATAGTACTTTTTGAAAAAAAAAATTAAAAATAATATATATAAATTATTATTTTTCTAACTTATAAAATCGAATTTGTTTCCTTATTCTTATTAAATAATTTACTTAATTAATGCAGCTGTAATTCGTCAATAATTTTTAATAAAAACAACGAATGTAAAATACGTTTTTCATTAATTTTAAATTAATGCATATATATATATATATATATATATCAAATAATATTTTTTTAATACGTTACTGAACTGTTGTTGACTACAAATAAAATCCGACTAAATCTTTTTTTTACGAAAAGTTTACAGATCGACTGAAGATGAAGTGGGCAATCTAATGTTACAGTGAAGTGATCCGTCACTGTTAACATTAGATTATCGTGAATCTATAAGTCAAAACTTTTGTCGAATTTTTATTTACAAAACTTGAATAGAATATATCATTTTGATCGTTTTTTTTTTAAATCATTTACTCGAAAAAAAATCAAACAAATAAGTTGAAATGTTATAGGCTATTTTCTGTTTGAGAACTTTATTGACATGTTCGATTTATAAAAAGCTTTAAGTTCGATTGAACATACGAACATTATAAAAAAGTTTTATATTATTAAAATGTAGTTTCTGTATAGATGTAATTGTTAGTGATTATATTGGAGAGACATTACAATTTTATCGTAAAAGATTGAATAATTGCACCAATGTATTAGGCCTATATGTTAATTTTTAGGAAAAAAGAAAAAAAAAAAAACTCCGAGAAAGGTTTCTACTTTTGATAAGAGTCAAATTACTAATTGATTATATATTTAAAATAGCTTGTAGCATTTCGAATTAATTAACATCAATCATTATATATTTTTCTTTTTTTTTTTTCGTTGTTATTAATCCGCTTTCCGCTTTACACAATGAGAGCTCATTAGCGAAGTAGAAGAACAAAGTTCTCTTCGAGCATGAATTGAACTTTGATCCTCCTAGCGAAAGTGAATTTTCTATTCTACACCGCTCTCAAGTCGAAAGACATTATACATTATTAATTTTTAATTATTTCTTTTACTTTATAATCGAAAATGATTATCTATACTTTCGTCGGATACTATATTAAACGAAGCTCACTGTTTAATTTTTTTGTGTTGTAAAATGTATATGTGAGTCGACTGTGATAAAAATATACATAATAAATTAGTATTTTATACGAAGAAAATAGTATTAGCTGATGCTTAGCTATATAGTTTGCTTAATTTTGCTGACTACATCACTAGTGATTTTGTTATCAAAGTCAGCAATCTCTCTCTCTCTCTCTCTTTTCCTCCCTGATGATTTGGCAGCAGTGACATCACATGAGTTTTTTCCGATAAAAACATAAATAGCATCAATCAATAAAATAAATATTCCCGAAGATAAAAAATAAAAATATATACCAGTACATATAGAGCATCGGTTATACAATGACAACATATCTCTGTAATTTCAATCATTTTAGCAAAATGTTTAATCGGGCATTCACTAAAACAGAGAAGCATTCAACTGCTCAACCTTAATATAATAATAAATTTTATCTTGAACAGAATAGGATTAAATTGGATTTTCTTGCATAGCTTCAAAACACGGGTTGCATGGCCGGCCTCATTTATTCTCGTTATAGTTGGGCTTAACCCGCTATGGGATCGGCTACATGTACTGTACTGTACCAGAGACTGAACTGTGATAAATAATGAAAGTCCAGATCGGGTTTAAACCTCGGATGTTTCGTGGCAGGTGGATGATTCGTATCGCGCGACATGAGCGGGATAATCAGTGTTATTACCTAGAAGAAAAAATGTTTATCTAATCATCAACCACTAGAGAATGTTTTCACGTTTTTGTATATTTTTTTGTTTGTTTTTCCTCTTTATTTTTCGAGAAGATTAAGAGGACTACTTTTACGTGTTAAAAGATAGCCAAATAATTCTCTTATAAAATATTAAAAATGCTCTTAATACTGGTGTATTCTTTTAGTATGAAGTTAATAAGACGCCATTTATCTGACGAGATAATTGCACGTAAATTTTTCCACGTCTTGTTATATTCAAGTTTGATTTGCTGAGAATTTTTAATTTAAGTTTTAATTTTAATTCTCCTCTTTGATCAATTTCCCTCGCCTAAGAAGTAAATTTTAGATATATTTGTGTGCTAAAGTTTCTCGCAACAAATTTAACCGAATAAACTAAATAAATAGATTTATTCGAGGTCGAAAGAGTTGAGTTTTCTATGAGAATTCAGGATTCGACTTTGTTCATTTACGATGAATCCAAAATGTAAGTGATGAGATACAAAGTCTCCAGTCGAATAATCAACGAAAATCAATAGAATCTCGAAATGACTCCTATTCAAATTCTTCCTAGCAGTAAGTATTTATGAAGCGAAGCGGATATAATGACTTGCATTCTTACTTTTAGAAGTACCTCTTGGATGACGCAAAAGAGTTAATTCTATGACCGTTTAGAAACATTATGACGTAAAGATAAAGCTATTATCTGATACAGAAAATATACAGCCTTATGAATAAATATCATATAATCATTTTGGAATTTTAATATTTTCTTAATATAAAATAATGTATTTATTAATTAAGAAAAAAAAGATAAAATTTCCATATTTTTTTTAATAGAAAAGTATATCTGAATTATCGGGATTAATCGAAATGTTTTCGATTATTTATATTAAAAATTCGGCCGTAAATCAAACGATATGAAATACAAGATAACATTTAGTAATAAAACATTTGCTGGCTCATTGCCATTCAACAGAAAAGTATACATTCGGCATTATAGATAATCTACAGGTTTAGATTAGATTTTTCTCAAGAGAATTCCAACACACAGTGATTCATATAGCTTGTTTCAGTTTTGCCATTAAGGATAAACTTTATCCGCAACGGAGTAAGCCAGCATAGCCGAAATTTATGAGATGTTATGAGCATTCGGATTGAATTCGAACCCATATTCCTTAGAGAGATCGGAAAATCCTATATTATAGGAACATCTTGTCAATTTTTAGCACTACCGTCTTAATTTCTCCATATTTTTTCAATTTTTAGTAAGCTTAATAATGATAAAATGTTTCATATTTATATAATTCTTTACAAACGTATAAAAAAACTTATTAATTGCCAATTATTAGACACGTAATTAATTAATTTAAATAAGTTATATTTATATATTCATTATTAAATAAATATTTGGAACTTATGCGTGATAACTCTCGAAATTTGTTTGAAGAAGATACAGATAAACAGATATATCTTTTTAAAAAATAAAAATAAAAAAACATATTTGTCTATAGTTTTGAAAAATACTCTAAATTATATCGGGGGAAAAAAAGGAAATTATGAGAAGAAAAATACAGAATTATCCATAAAGATTTGCAAAATAAAAAGGAACAAATAAATCTAATAACCAACTTCTAAATTTTTAAAAATTTTTTTAAGACTGATTTAAACTAAAATAAATTCTAAAACACTGCGAATATTTATTAGAAATAATATAAATAAAGTAAAAAATTCTACTCTAAATTTTTTTTCAAACAAATTAATTGACTTTTAATATCATCAGAATCAAAGATGAAAACAGACATTTTTATTACTACAAATGCTACTACTTTAGTAAACATTATTAAGATTTTCAAATTTATAAAAATAAAATAAAATAAAATAAAAATTCAGACCACTTCAATTGGAATATTCTGCATATTTTCTTCCTTTTTCTTTATGTAATTAAAATGTTATATAAGAAAAAATAAATTAAATTTTGTTTTGAGTATATTATATAATATTCAGATTATATAGTGTTGATATAGCATACATATATTTTGAGTAATCATATCAACATGTTCTGATAACGCAATATTTACTATTTTCTTTTCTATGAAATATTAAACTTTCTTATATAAAATTATTGAAATTTATCATTTCTAGAGAATATAATTTATAAAATTTTAATACGCTCCCAAATGTGAACATTTATTAAGTTGAAAATTTCTTTCGGGAGGAAAAAGAAATTATTTATATATATAAAGAAAATAAGATTAGATTCGGTAATTAGAAATAAGTGAATAAAAGCCCGAGTGAGAAATAATTTCATCTTAATTAATTTAATAGGAAAAAAAAAGTATTCCTGTTTTTATTATTTTGTTTTTAAAATATAAATATCTGACATTTAAATAAATTCTGGGAATTAAACATAATCATTCAACAGACTTTTATACAAATTAAATAAGCTCTTTCATTAACCATATATATAAATTATTAATTGTACATTAAATCGTAGCTTATTCAACAAATATATATACTTTTTTTTCCATGTTATTGCATACATGGAGGGGAAAAAAACTCCATTTATTTTCAGTTAGGAATAAAATTCACAAAGCACGTATTAAAATGAAATCATCGAAAAGAAATTTTCATACTTAAAAAAATTCTTCTAAATTGTCTTCATTTTTCTATTTATTTATTTTTTTTTAATATTTTTTTTTTTTGTGAAAGGAGTTTGGTGTTGCCTCCAATATTTCACTTTTGAATATCCTATTTCAGGACGATTCTTTACATCTGTCTTGGAGTTATTTCGACTATATTTACGATTTTCTTTTATACTCCATCATACTTGTTATCATCGATGGATGACTTTTGCATCTATAAACTCCAATTGGATACCAGGAATTTAAAGCAAGTCATAAAAACCTTCCTTTTGATCTTTAGAAGTGTCCGAATTTCAATTTATCAGAATGATTTACGGTTCCCAAGCGCATTTTATTTCTAAGAAAAAACGGCCTTTGGGAATATCTGATCGTTTGTCAAATTTTTCTTGATGTTTAGGAAACTAACTAGCGGGTGTCGGGGCCGGTCTTTAAGGGGGCGAGCCCCTAGGTGCAGCTCAGAAGATCCGCAAAAATCGAATATTTTAACTTTCATTACTTTTCCCATTCGATTTTTCATACTTAGGCCAAACTACCGGAAACTAAAATATTCAAACAGCATTAAAACAATTCCTGAAACAATATAATACGAGCTGATTCACGTCACTCTTTTACAACAAAATAATAATTTTTTATTTTTCGAATTACTTTTGTCTAAAATCTGTTAAAAATATGTCTTTAACACTGAAATTAATGTAATTTGAAGATGTTAAATTTTAAGAATTGACTATACCTTATTAATAGATCGGCCATGTAATTATGGAGAAAGATGAAGTGGCATCACGTTGCCGAGCGAATATCGTGGACGTTGCTTAGCAACTATTCAAAGTTTGCAAAAAGTCTTCTTCTTTTTGTAGCAAATTCGTTTCAACATCTGTACAAGTTTTCTTCCAGTTTCTCTCTCTCTCTCTCTCTTTTTTTTTTTTTTTTTTTTTATAACGCTTACGTAAAAAGAAGGAAAAACACGAAGACGACTGTTGAATTTTTAGATCTAAACTCATGAAATATGGACACACCAGATGTCGTTTTAGGGAGAGAGGAAATGACGTCGGACTCTCCTCACTTCCGGCCTCGTTTCTGTCTTCCTCATAAAAATGTCATTTTTGCCTCCTTGTTAAAACTGTCAACGCTTTTTTTCCCGTCCCCTTCTCCGACTTTTCTCTTCTCTCCGTTTTTAAAATACCGATCACTCATTCGTTTTTTATTTTGACGACAGTTTCATTTGTTATTTTTGACCGCAAAAGTTCCATCTCTCTCTTAAAAATGTGAAGATTAAAATGACGAAACTTTTCAGTTTTTTTCTCCCTCGTTTTCCTGTAATGACAGTAAGATAATTTAAACATTAAAAATTCAAAAAATAATATAACAACAGCAAACAAATTTTTGATAGACTTGTCTCCTTTTTTCTTAAACTGAATTATTTAAAATTATTTAAAATTCATTCGTTTCATTTATATATTTTCTACAGAATAAAATTAAATAATAATAATTCTTTATTAAAACAAAAAAAGGGGGAGAAAAATTATATTTTCTAATAAATATTTACCGAAAATCTTACAACTATTCTAAACTTAATATTGTAAAATATATTTATAGAATATGAAATCTTTTAATTATCCAACATTATCAGTTTACAGAATAATATCAAGTTGTAAATTCCGTCAAAAGATAATCGGATTAAGCTTTAAAGTAATCCGTTATTGAATTTGTTTAAAGAGTAGAGATAAGCAGTTCGAAAATTTCCCAAAATTTGTTAATATTCCTTTTAAATACATCATTAAGTACTATAAATTAAACGAGACAGCCATTAACAGCTACAGATTAAGAACTTCTGTACCACACTTTCACTCTCCATCTTTAAAGATCAAAATAATAAAAGGTAATCTGATGAATCGCAAATTACCAGACAATTAACGATAAGAATGTAATTAATGGCTTATTTCAAGCAATTAATAGATATAACGATTAGTTTATTCCTTAAAAAATCATCAGGGTACTGATATAACAGAAATGGATTCTTTATGGCTGATAAGGAATGTAGATTAATGATCACCTCCTTAACGGAATCGCATAAAATATTTTTGTGTAAAAAAAAAGATAAAAAAAGTTGTAAGTTATCTATCTTTCTTTAATGATATATTAATATGTATAATTAATTTATTTCATTCTTTTAATATAGGCCTATATATAGATTATAAAACTTCGAAAATTTCATCTGAAATTTAGATAAATGATGTGAAAACTGAGAAGAATGTGTAACACAACTTGCTAGTTCGACCTTTCAACTTTACAGTCGAGGATACGGCTGGATTTTACGTCCTCTGGCTATTTTTATTTTCAAGAATCATGCTAAAAACTGTCGTAATGTTGTTATTGCTCAGATAGGAGTCTTAGATAAAAAACTAAATACAATTTAAATCAATTCGTTCTTTTCTTAAAATATATATATATTAATAACTTATTTTTATCAAGAAATTTCAGATTAGAAATTAAATTTATAGGTTAAAAAATGCAATATTTCATTGATACGAATTACATTTTAATTTCAATTTGCAAATAAAAAAAAATAGAAAGGCAATCAGAGAAAATTTCTTTTTTTAATTATTATTCTTAATGAAATTTTCGTAGTAATTTATGAATCGCTCGATATAAAAAAATGTATAAAATAAATTCGGTTAGTTATAAAAAAAAAAAATTTTTTTTCTAGAAATTTTCTAGATTATTCAAGAAATATTTAAATAAACGAGCTGTAAAAACGTAACCGCTCAAAATTCAAGAAAATATTTTGAAAACTCCTCTTATTGAAAAATCGTAAAACCCATTAAATCGTAGAATGTTGGGAATAAATAATAAAAAAAAAGTAAATTAAATTTATGAGAAAGTTGATATAAAATAGAAATCTTTCCAGTATAATGTTTAAAATACCAGATTAATTATTCAATGCATTTTAAGAAAATTCTAAGAAAAATTTCGAATGAAAGCTTCAAATCTAAGAGGCTCAAGTGATATATGTCAATGCTAGTCCCTTATTAAAACTCCATTTATTGCTTTCTTAGAAAAAAACACCATAGAAAATCTGGTTAAATTTAAAGTTATACTGTATTACCATATACATCAAGAAGAAAATTTTTTTCTGGTAGATTTCTTCTTACCTTACTTTTCTGTCATTGGTTTATCACAAGAGCTAGGAGATTTTTTTCTTTTAAATATAAAATTTTATAATCCTTTTAAGTAACATACCGGATTTTTGCGATAAAAGTTTTATCGCTGTTTATCAAACTAATTAAAAATTCTAAGGCTAATAATATAGATTTATATCCATCAAATTTATTTTCTAACCTTAAAATTTTTGAAATTTTAAAAGTTTACATCACTTAAACTGATTAAGAAAAGAGGGAAAAATTAAAATATCCTCTTTTCTTCAGAATATAATACAAAAAATTTAAAAGAAAAAAAATTTTTAATTTTACAACATTTTACTTATTTAAATTTTGATGTAAAAATTTAAATTAATATTTTAATCTATCCAAATTTGTAATAGTATTATTCAGTTCGATAATAATGTAAAAATATAGTTTTGCAAATTTTTTTAATGCAATCTGCAAGATATTTTAGTAGTCTTTTACAGGAAATAGCCATATATTTAAAAAAAATGTCATAAAACGATAAAGATAATCTTTCGTTCGCATTTTGGTCATCAATCAAGTTTTATCTTTTATAAAGAGAGTTGTCCCTGCACGAATTTCGTGAATTAACTATAATATCATTTTCGCACATTAGATGGCGCTATAGAATGAGAGAAAGAATAAATAACGCATCGAAATTTTAAATATATATTTTACTAACGACGTAATTAACGTAAAGAATATTAATACTTGATAACAATATATATTGTTATATTAATTAATTTAAAAGATTTTACCTAAATTTAAATGGTGACGTCATTAAATAAGGCATACGATCTTGACAGGGTTAAAAGTGTTGGATTCAAAAATTCATCGATTTTTAAATATTATTTAATATTAATAACTTAAATACGAAATTAAAAAGAAATGTTTCGTCAGTTATTATTATTATTTTATGTAGTTAATTAAATACAGTCGACATTTTACTAAAATTATTAATTAAGGAAAAATAAAATTACCCGTATTTAATTTTATAATAATAACCGAAATTTATTTTTAAACTAATTAAAACAGGTTATTAAATTTAAACGATGACGTCACATCAATTACGTAGGTAGTAAAATTGTGACAACGTCGATTTATTTTAGAAATTAATTGATTGTATTTAATTTCGATAATAAATTCAGTTATAAATACGTTAAAACGTAAAAATAAATAAGCATTTATATAACAATATTATAAACGCAAATAATATTGTCAAATATTTTAAAATGATTATGATCTTAATGGGCCTCGTTATGTTTAAAAATTCCATAAAATATGTAATTAAATACATTGAAATAAAATAATATTCCCTTATAATATTCAATATTTTATTATATTTAAAAATATTGTAATTAATATTTAAAATTTTACAAAATATATTATGTAGCATGATGCATTATTTTCGAATTTTTTAAATTTTTGGGCTTAAGTAAAATTTTCATTTTATCAAATTATAGAAAAAATTGTACCAAAAAAAAAAAAATTAAATTTTTCAGATGACAGATGACCTATTACATGTAATATATCTTCATTTTTATTTCATAAATTTTTTAAACTGAATGATTAGTTTTAAAATTAGTGCATACATTCACAAATAATTAATATGCTATTAATAAATTTAAGTACGATGGCATCGCTTTATAATTTAAAAAAAAAAAAGACGCCATTTCATTTCAAATTAAAAACCCATTTTCGCTTTTTGAAATATAAATTATTATGTTTGTACGAATTTTGAGTAAAAATAAAATTTAATCAGTGTAAATATTTTCAAATTTAAATATTTTAGCACCTGACGACAATCGGGGAAAAACCGAGATCATTCGTGACGTAATCAATAATTCGTTTTCTGAAAGTAATTTTGTGAATTATTTAATAAAAATAATGTCTTCTGATATATTTTAATAACTTAAATTTTCTCGAGAATATAAAAACATTTGAATCAATCAAATTTGAAGTTGATGTCGTCAAACGACGTCATACAATTTTCAAACTTTTAAGAATTAATCTATACGTTATTCTCGTAACTCCTAAATGAAGATTTTTTTAAATGACATTTATAAATTTATTAATTCGTTATTTAAATTAAATGATCATTTAATTACGATATTATTTATTTATTTTTACATTAAACAATTCATTTATTTTACGTCATTTCCATTAATTTTTAAATACAAACTGATATAATTTAAAAACGAAATTACAGAAAATTTAAATGAAAATATTAAAAATATTTAAAAATTTTTTAAACAAACGAATTAACACAAATTAGTTCAATTTGTTTTGAAATATTTTAATCAATTTTCGATTTTTTTTCCTTCTCTTTTTTTTGTACGAGTTTAATTAATTAAACTTAAAACTATTTAATATAAAAAGATAATAATAAAATAATAAAACAAAACTTCTTAAATTGAATTGATAAATTTTGAAAATTACTTTCCTTAATCAAACTCTGTGACGTCATTACGATTTACAAGTGACGTCACGTATTTGTGTATATACAGTATATTTTTTTTAAAATTGTCTTATTGATTTATGTAACTAAATAGAGTATTTTTTAAAGTTTGAAAACTAGAAAAAAATATATATATAAGAGAAAAATAACGATTTCAATTAAGATTCAACTTTTCTCTTTTCTGTTTCTTCCAAGAAATCATTTCTTATGATCCAAAAATGTCTCGTAACGAGTGTCGTAAATCCTTTTCTATGACCCGAGAAAGGGGAAGCAAAAATTTATTTTCATCATTTCTCTCCTACACAACACCAGAAACGTTTTTTCGATCATTACGAGTAAATTTTAACCATTTTATCGGTTGTATTTAGTGGCGTGTAGCGAAATTTTCTCTTTCTCTTTCTCTCTCTCTCTCTCTCTCTTATTTTTTTTAATATAAAGAATTTCAGGTTATAAACTATATAAACTAATGGTAGTTTAGTTAATAGTTATTACTTTGAATAACTCATTACTACTGCTATTGAGATGTAAGAAGTAATAGTAGGAACCTTTAAATTCATGTTGTTCTCGTTGAAGAGAAGCTGAAAGCATGTTAATAGGTTTGTTAATAAAGAATCTTAAATTTTCTCTTTATTAAAGGACATTAAAATCTCGTTTAATAGACTAACATATGAATAAATTTGAAAGATTTGCATTTGCTATTTGAACTTAATACTTAGTAGTTTAAGAAACTCGAATTTTTATTTCTCTCTTTGATTTTAATTTATTATTACAGCTCAATAAACTTGAAAACAAAGCGTAGAATCTTTTCTCTTATGTAGACGAATTTATTAATAGATTTTTTTAAAAAAAATATATGCGTTTTTTAAGGGTAGTATTTAAATAAATTGTGATAAAAATATTTGAAATATTATTTTGTTTGTGTTTTTTTTTTTTAACGTGGAAGAGCAATAGGTGTCAATATTTCATACACGTTGTAAATAAAGAGAGGAATTCTGAAGTTGTATGAAAGAAATCCGAATTATTTTGAGGTAGAGATTTCGAATTTATTCATATATGAGTCCATAAAGTGGATAGGTCTATTCTACCTGGAAAAAATCTTTATGAATCGATCACGTTTCAGAGAAACGACAATATTTCGAAATCAAAGTTTTTTTTTTTTTTGGTAAAAAAAACTCGCTCGACAATATTCGAAAGTTTCTAGACTCCTTTCCGGATTGGATTGGTCCCGGTTATTGCTTACAGCTACAGTCTCATATATAAGAAAGTGTTTCAGTTAGACACGCAATATCGAATGATCCATATCCAAATAATTCAAGTGTTTCACATTGAACAAATCACCCCAGCTTCATATGACATTCTGAAGCAAAACAAAACTCCATTAACCTCTGGGAGATTTGATCTGGGTTAAAGTAACTTATCTTTGCCAGCAATTCCCTGCAGGCGGCTTTACGTATCGTGCGACATACGTCCCAAAGAGCCGAAATTAAAACTATTAGAATAAATTTAAAGCCATCAACCTTATGCGTTCATCGATATTCTCGTAAAGACGAGATTCTCTAGAGATTTTTCTTTTTATTCGATGGAAAAATATAAATTATATATATATGGTATATTTTAATCTTAAAGTTAGCCAAAGGGGAGCAGTAAGGAACACTCTATGGTCATATCCGTCAGTCTTCAACTTTTGCGCCATTCACTTTAATGGCAAAGTCTAAGACAATTGATGGGGAAAGGGACAGAAGCGGAAATAGTCGACCGTTAAAACGCCTTTTGGCGGAAGTTGTTGGAACCAGGAAGTGAAGTAACGATAAGGAGACTTTAAAACTAGAAAGTGATGAAACGATAACTTGCAGCAACTACAATAAATGATTATGGAGTTATATAGAAGACGAAGAATGCACCGGGCCACGATGCTAAAAGAGAGATTTTTTAAAAGATTTCATTTTTATTCTTACCATAATAAATTTTATAATATACTCTTTTAGAACCGAGGGGAGTAATTCTGTTGATTTCAAATTTCCACGGCAGATGGCGACATATATATATATATATATATATATATTTTAATTTGAAATATTGTTTAAAGTTATACCTCGGAAATAAAGCAACGTTCTGTCTTTTATAAACTCGAGAACAAAAATCGACAACGTGTACAAGCTCTATACAAACTGTTAGCAATAAAGATTGTTAACAAGTTAAATCTTCATAAAAAGATTTATTTAAATAGAAATTCTAATAAATTTATTGAAATTAAATGAAAATCTTTAATTTTCCACTACTCGGATAAGTTCAATAATAAATTAGTGATCCTTGGCATATTGTATAAACTTAAACGATGAAAAAGTTTACGAGATTTAATTAATTCATAAATTTTTTTCGGGAATTATGTAACTGTATCGATCCCGATTATTTATTCTTAGCAGCTCAACATATACAAAGTTCCATCTCTAACAAAATATATTTTGTCTTCCATAACAGTAAATTCAGCGAAAGCAATTCTCAAAGTAATCTCAGACAGACAAGTGAAGCGCAAAACATTTAAAAAATCAAATTCCATTACTTATATCTATTAGATTCGGGAAATACATCTTGGTTCAGATATTTAAGATTCATGTGGAATCTAAACAAGAATTCTTGCATATTCTCAGAGATTGTCGATGATGAATAGTATTTTCCAGGTAATAAGGAAAAGGCGTAAATCTCGGCGTCTTACTTTTAATATCGTCTGATCACGTGGTTACAGCATGTAGTCGACAAGCTTCAATAATTTACAGTCCCTTGCACTTTTACGCTTCAGCTGTTTTCAAGGTAGTTTTTATTTTAAGTTGACGGAACCACCATTACTACGACACCTTTAAATTTCGCTATAAATTACTTCCCGTTTTTTTTTTTCCTTAAGTCTAGTACTTCCTCTTCTTCGATCTTGTATGGGAGAAAATGGCAATTCGAAAAATGCCATTTCTTTGTCTTGCTTTGTAATTCTTCTTTTTCGCTTTCCTTCTCTCTTTCTCTCTCGAGTTATTTATTTGGTGAAGTTTTAAAATCCACTAATGCCGAAGTTTGGAGGGAAATACTTTTATATGGGGTATATATATATTTAGCCAATGGTTATTCATGCCCGTAACAAACTGTAAAGGATTTTAAAATTTGTTCCAATAAACATTCATTTCTCTAATGGGAATTGGGATTTGTCAAGCCGTTGGTTATAGATTAATATTCGTTTTTAGCGTGACTCGCTATAAATATAAAGTATAACCTAGACTTACGTTACATAAAAATCTTAATGTTTTGCAGAATGATACTGTAATTATACCCAGAATCAATCCATTTTCTATGACTCGAGCCGAAAACACGAAGAACATATCCGAGAAAATAAAACCTAGAATCTTATACGGGAAATTTCTAAATTTCCTTCGATGGTGTAAAATTAAAAACAATCGAGTTTTATTAATTTAATTTAGGAGAAACGTTTAAAGCTTAATGAAAAAAAAATTTGAAATTTCCAGTCCGGATTTAAAAGGTAAATTCAAATATTCATATAAAGCAATTGATTAAATAATTCTAAAAAGGTCAATTTTGATTCAAGTTAACTCTAAGATAAGATTCTATGAATTGTTCAAATGAATTCATTAGTGTTAATGAAGTCATTAAAATCACATCAATGATAAACATTCATCAGCATCTGTTGAATTTTCGTTGAATTAAATTTCACAATTATGAAATAATGAAGAAATCCTTGGTCATTTCTTTAAAATTGATTAATTAAACCAGTTTATTTTATATTAACTGTTTTTAAATCTAAAAGTACTTAATGCTAAATAAATAACATTTATTTTTTTTTAATTTTACTCTATAGGCCTACCATTTTTTCCCAGGAAAAAAACAAAAAAACTCATCTAAATCATCGATTAAAGAATAAAATTACTTAGATTTATCTGTTCGAACATTATTTAAATAATAGAGAAATATTTTAACAGAGATAATTCAAAATTTACTTAGACTAATATCCGGAAATTAATTAATTATGAGCCTTAATGTCTTCATTATCATTCGTTTTATAAATCTATACGAAAACATAATTAAAGCGCTCGAAAGCCTTTGTAATTATATTTTTATATTATTTTTTTTTATCCCTGTAAATGATATTTGATATTTGTAAAATGGTATTCAATATTACTCACCTCTATTAATGTAATGTGCGGTCGATCTCTTACGAAAGAATCGTCTCCGAACTGTAAAAAAGTAAACTAATTTCGGTATAAAAAGTTTCATATTACATATTAAAGTAAAAAAGTTTCGAAACTTTTAAGGTTGGGAAAAAATGATAAGCAAATAGCAGTTAAAGATGTGATTGGTATGAGATGAATGATGCTCAGTTGACGTTTCTGTCGATAGGAGGGGGAAAGACAGATATTTAATGGTTATACATCACTCTGCATATCTTAGAATAACTATGATTAATGATAGCCAATAACCGAGCGAACATTTGGAAACTCTTGAAAAGAAATGTTTAAGAAATTAAATGTAAGAATTAAATTATGGCAATAAAAACAAATATCAAATAGTTTTGAAAGTTTTTTGGAAACTTTTATATATTCTCCATTATACGATCAGACGATTTCAATATTCATTGGACTGTTCAAATTTCTATGATATTTTTAGCTTTAAGTTTTATTAATGAAATTATTCAAAAGTAATCGTTTTATTGATATAAATATATGGGGAAAAAACCAGTTTAAAATGCAAAACTTAAGCGAAGAATTGAAATTAATAAAAAATGTAATGGTTAACATAGTAATAAGTAATATCATTATTTCACTGCTCATTTACTTATCATTTACTTAATAGCATACTAAATTATACCGAAAATATTATTGAAAGTTCATATATTTAGTATTTTAAAGTGAATTTTATTATTATTATTACTAAGCAGAAATTTCTCGTTTCTTGATGGTTTACTTTTTACTTGATGATCTATAAATAGTACATATATATATAATATATATAAATCTATTAACCTTAATGTCATATACAGTATTTTTATATCATAATTTATATATATGTCTATAACACATAAAACAATCAAGGTTAATAGAGAAAAAAATTCTAAGTATTATCATTCTATATCACCTTAGTGCATTATTTATATTAAATTCGAAATCAAAGGTTAATTATGATATTAAAAATCACACATTATGTGAATTTATTTGTAATAATTGAATGAGTTAAAATTTTACTGTGTTGTTGTTTCGAAATGACAAAAAACTAGACCAAGATCTCATAAAAATGTATATAAATGTCATAACTTATTAGAGCAGGAAATAAGTCATAGGGCGAGTTAACTTATATATAGAATTCTTATTACAAACAGAAGTTCAACAGCTTAAGAGTAAAAATAGAAAAAATTGAAATGTAATCCGTGTCATTCATGCCGCATACAATTAATTTTAAATACGTAAACATCGAATTACACGTCTTTCAACTGTTCATTTGAAAGAAGGAAAAAAAGCATTAATAATGTATTATTTATTGAACAGAAGTTATAAAGTTTTTCATATTTTCTGTTAAAAAGAAGCAATAAAGTGGTCTTCATAAATTTTATTATTGTGCATAATATTAATAAACAGCAAAGCATCAACTTATCAATTCAGGTTTTCTTATTAATGTAAAGGAGAAATTTTTCCATATCCGTGCGTACCGTTTAGATATTGCTCTCATTTTTACATCAGGATTTAATATTAGCTTTTATATATATTAACCTTCACATTTTTAGTTTATCAATAAATTATATTTTATGATTAAATGTAGATTATATCTTATTTTTGTCTTTACCGTATTATAACCCGGCGTTTAAACACATTTATTACGAGAATGGCATTTTTCTCCAACAAGTTTTCTTTTATGTATTCGTCTTCCTTTATCTTACAATTTACTACATTAATCTCTTAGATTAGTTACGCTGCACACATCGTTTATTACAACTTATTCATCTTATTTTCATTTCCCATATTATCAATGCATTATTCATTTACATCTGTTTAAAATTTAATTGCAATCTTTATTCATTACGACACCCACTAATCAATTAACAAATTACAAAATAAACTCGGGGAACTGTCCAAACGGTAACTTAACTTTTCTCTTTCTTTACACTTTTACTTTTTACGAGTATTCGGGAGTAGAAAATGGCGCGTGTCGTTACCAATTCCTGATTTCTGCACGGCTCCGTTCTTCATCTTTTTTTTTTATTTTATTTCTCTTCCCCCTGAACTTTTTAAACTTAATTTTTGAATTAATGTACAAAATACGAATCAGGTGTTGAAATTTGAATGTAATTGCGTAGATATGATCGATATCTGGCAACGGAAGCGTGACCAAGAGTCAGCCTCTGGTGGCAATTAAAGTTTTCGAATTACACTGTAACGGCGATAGGTGATTCAATTAATTACAACTACAATGCTCGGTAAAGCCTGTAACTGTATCTGTTAAGTAAAAAGAAGCAGCCATCTCTCTATCTGTCTATCGGTAATCGGCTTGTAGGCCATCAAAACATGTGATCAATAGTAAGTAAATTAACTGCAAACTTGAGCTAGAGTCAACAAGACCCTCTTTTCAATTAGCTACTATCGTGTAAGATTTTTCTAAAGAGAGAAAATCTAAGGGGAGAAGAAACGAAGATCGGATGTTGACAAAAGATACAAAGATTGCCGATTAAAATATAAAAATAGAAAAATGTCTTCGGAGATTCTCGAGTGCGATTTCACTACTCTTTTATTTTAGCAATTTAAAAATGACAGAATGCATTAAGATATTTGACAAATTAACCGTTTACTTCAAATCGAATTATATACTGTATTCATCTGTCGTGTAGGGAAAAAAATTCAGGGGGAAAAAAACCAGAATTTTTGGCCGAAAGGATTTTACGTTTTTGACTTTCTTCAAATCAGAACGTTTCTCTAACCGCAACGGGAGACCGGATTATTTAGCTTCTTCCTCATTTTTCACATTGTCACCCCTTCAGGCTCTGTCGTTTTATTAATTTTTCTTAAACTTTAAGGATACTTCAACGTTAATACAGCAAATCCAATTGGCTTATTAATCAGCCTTTTTTTTTTTTTTTTAAAGATTGTCATATTTTATTTTCTGATTGTAATGGATGAAATTATGCTTAGTTAATTTAATAAAATAAACCTAATCGAAGCAGGTTTTTGAAAATGGTTGTAGACATTCGTCTCGATGGTTACCATTATCCTAAAGAAGATAATGAATTATATTGAAAAAAATTAATTATCCGTTTCCTGTTAAAAATCTACGTTAAAACTGAATTATACGGTAGAAGAAAAGTCATTTTTATTCTTATTACAATAATAAATAGAGTAAATTTTATATAAAATATATTAATTCGAGAAATTAGTTATGTAGTTTATTCAAAATTCATTCATAAATTGTAATATATGTCGAAAGGTATTCTCGAGTTAAAAAAATAAAATGGAAGACGTAAAAAGTTTGTAAAAAGTTGCGGATTTTTTTCTTTTTTTTTTTTTGAATTTTAAACTTTAAAAATTTAAATATATAAAGCGGAAAATAATAATTCGTCTTGTTTATAAAATTAAAAGTCGAGTTGACAATTTTTTTCGCCATTTCTCTTGTTCGGTTTCTGCTCGGATAGACAACGTTGGAAGCGAACCTTATAATTTGATCAGTCTCGAAACAAATCGGTGAGTCGGAGAAATGGATCAGTGAAAATAAGCCGATTCTACAGTCTGGCCAATCGAATTCAACAAAGTCCGAAGGGAAAAATGACTCTCTCTTTTCCACCTCATAGACTTCGCCAGTTCGTTTGTCTTCTCTCTTTCTTGTCCTCCTACTTTCTTGTTCCTACCCTTTTTTAAAACTTCGCCCACTTTTTATCTCCCCCCTCTTGTTCTTAAATCTTGTTTCTACTTATATTTTTTTAATTTTTCCTTTCACTTCTTCCCTATTAAATGATGGTCGAACTTTTCTACCTAAATTTATATTAACTACAAGAAAAAAAACATACAGAGAAAAAAAAATAAATAAATAAAAATGCAATCTTACTTTCGAAGAAATGATCCTGCAAGCTTGAGTTTATTTTTCGGTCGGGTACTTTTTCGGCATTCCGAGTGCATTTCTTGAAGAAACATCGTGTTATTTTACACTCTGCAACGGTAAAATTAATTAAATATAATTAATAAATGAATTGTTATAAGAGATTTTAATTTAAATATTTTATTAAAGTAGAATTTTTGAAGGTGCATCCGTCTGTACACACATACACTCTTACCATTCTAGTGTATAGAGCATTATATAAATGAGAGTTATACACCGATTATGTATACAATTGAACAAAATCCATCATATTTTATTTACAATTTACATTTATATAAAATTCATATTGGCAGAACCTATTTCCCAATCTGGCCAACGATTCTTCAAACCATTTAAATCGATGGGTTTTCGTAATTCTAACGTGATTAGAATATAAAATCGTACGTATTTAAATTTTAATCCCGTTTCGGAATTCTAACTTTATCGAAGAAAATTAAGGTTATAAATTTCCATTTTCTATCGTAAAATAGTCGATTTAAGAACTTTTTAATTGATTGCTAAATTAAAATAATATTTGAAATTCACGTAAAGTTTTGTAATTTATTGATAAAAGAGCTGCTGAGGAATCTTAAATTTTCCATCGCGCTTCTTTTTACTCTCCAAAAACTGATATTTGAGATGTTCAAATTTTATCTTCTCTGAGGAATGCTATATCATCAATTCTTATTCTCGCCAGTTTTGATTACATTTTGAATCATAAACCCATTTTTCACAGACCAAAAAACGTGGATTTAATAGTGAAAAAAGCTATCTTTCTTCCAACAATATCAACTGAATTCTTTTCAACATTTTCTATAGAAAGATTGATTATTTTCAATCTAATTTTCTATTTTCTGAAATTTGTTATCCTAATTGACTTCGATGTTTACAATGGCAATTTGTTTTTTTACATTCTGCTCTTCTTTATAAACTTTTGTCATAAAGAAATGCTACATTCGATTAAAACAGGTTGATATAAAATAACCCCCACCAATCAATATTTTCAAGATTTATATTTTGATGAGGAAATGAGAACGACACAAAGTTAATTCCCGAGATAAAACTTATAGAAAGAAGTTTAAAATATGAAAAGTTTTTTTTTAAAAAAAAATCGATTAGTTAGATCTGTAGTTACTTTTTTTTTTATTGTTTTCTTTAACGAAATCTCGGTTTTCTAGACACGTTTTTATAAATTCCTTTCTGCGAATAAATATCATTTCATTTATAAATATAAAACTGCATACGTATAATGTTACTTTTTTATATAGATATATTTTTATAGAGTAAATGACTAATATTTTAAACATTATTTCGATTTTTTCACTGATTTCAACAGACAGTTTCAGTTTTCTTTACTATAAACGGATCTAAATTTCACATTGCCAGATTAAGAAAATTTCGATCCCTATTCAACACTTCGGGCTTCCCAATAAAAGTGTCAACAATTTTATATGTTGTAATTTATTTACCATTGGACATTCACGGAAAAGCTGCGAATGTATCACATTGGTTATTATACATTCAAAGTTTTTAAATATATTAATCTACAAATTGATTTACAAACCCTATTATGATGTGTGCCTCTTAGGCAATTGACTAGTTTTCTTTGGCCTAAGTTTGGCTCTAAAGCTACACTAAGATCAGTAACGTTAACGAAATTCGAAAATTATTCCTGATTCGAACTATTTACAGATCTAGAATTCGAATTCTCCTCTTCTTCCTCCTCCTCCATGCTATTAAGGATCCGCATCATCTTCCTCATCTTGCAGCCATTCAGTCAACTACTCCAAACAGGATAATGCAAAAAGACTTATTGATAATTCATTTTTTAATTTCAGACTTTGCAAATTAAGCTTTTATATATTGTTTATGTTAAAACCGTATCTTGTATTTATCTAGTTTTTTTTTTCTTAAAATTACATAAGGATCTTTATCGTCCACATATAAACCCACCATATATAAATGATGGTGAGTACTTAAATTATTGGAAGTTGAGCCATTTAATGAATAATTAAAATAATTTTAGGATTATTTATGGACTTGAATAAAATAACTGTTAATTAATAGTAATGCAAATAACATGATGAGACAGAATAACAATGAAAGTAAATTAAATTAGGTAATTCATTTTATTTTACTAAGTTAAATAATAATAAATAGGTTTTTTATCTATAGTCAAGTTGTATTATTTCGTTAATTAAATGGCATATTAAATAAACTTATATATTATTAATTTTCTAATTTAGACATGTATTTATTTCCTTTTTTCACAATGTATTGTTGTAATAAATAAGTCTGAGAAACATCAAAGGATAATTTGCATAACAATTAATTTTAAAGAGACGATTTACTGGGTAAATAAACTGTTAACAAATTCACTTAAAAATAAAAATTTCCGACTGAAACATTTTACATAAATTTATTCGAATAAAATAATTCTCTAAACTGTTCTGAAAGCAAAAATGATAGAAGAGATACAACAAATATAATAAAAATATATTTATTTATTATTATTATTATTATTATTTCTAGGTGAAGAATTAAAGTATTGATTTCTTATCTTTTAACAATAAATAAACTCTCAATACGTCTATTAACTCGAACTTGATACATGTTTAAAACTCGGCTCAATATTTGAGTAAGGAATGGAAGCCATGATAATATTTTAGGATACTTTTACGAAAATTGCCAAGTCTTTCTATCTTTTCCCATTTGAAATTATTCATTAATTGTATACCAACTGTTCTTCTGTCTTCTGCAACTGCCAAAGCAGAAGTCTTATATCATTTGTCAGAAGGCAGGAGACCATGAGACGTTCGATCTCTTCCATCCCCCCTCCATCCGGAACGCTTTGTGCTGACATCAGCTTTTAAAACTGCAACCTTCTCGTCTCTCTCTGTCTCAGCGGCTTCAACTTTCCCCAAGCTACAATTTTTGTATAAAAAAAAAGAAAAAAAAACGGGGGGGAGTGGACACCGGAATTTCGATAGTACCGAGTTACCGGTCAAAATCACAGAATTTTTATATTTTTTATAGCTTGATAACTCGTTTGTTACAATTTTTTTTCGTTTCTTTTTCATTCCCAGTTTCAATTCTTGTCTATTTTTTTTATATATCAAATATTTTCTTGTTAAAATCTGTCGTTGCCTTTTACTGTAATTCAATAAACTCGATTATTTTCCCCCCCCCTTTATGAATAAAATGTATCGTCGCTAAGCGTAATAATGTTTAATTAAAGTTAGCAAAATGGTGATTCAATTTAAATGATTAAAATCGAAAATAAAATAAGGTTAAAAATTTGATAAATGCAAAACCGACTTAAAATAATCGAAAAATTGAAGAAGCCGAGTTGAAACAGAAAGTAGCCGAATTGAAATCGAAATTAACTTAAAGTGATTGAAAATGAAAGTAGTTTTTCTCTCAAAAATCGAATTTCACTTTCGCTTTTAAAAACCAGAATTAATATAAAAAAAAGGGGGGAAAGTAGCACGTGCCGGTGAAAGGGAAAGCGGAATGACACACGCGCAAATTGACACAAAGAGAGTGAAAGTTAATGAAAAATATACAACTCTCTTCGATATAATTTATTTAGCTTACGGAAAATTTGTAAATTTGACTTTAAAAAAAAAAAAAAAAATTAACGGATTTTTGGCTGACAACTTATATATACATAGTTGTTTTTCTAGTCTTTCTAGTCGTATTTATTTAAGAAAAGTAGCCCGAAACCCTTCACCTGTACAGTAGTAAGAAGCCGTGGACAAGTGCGAAAGCCATTATCAGTCTTCAGGAAATGGAATTCCTGTGTTGAGGAAAAAGTCCAGAGCAGGACACGTCCCGTCTCTAGGTATTCCATCATTGCATCCTTTCAATTCGTCCATCCGGGGACACTTCTCTTGGTTTTCGTGGGATGAACGTCGCCGTTTCTAACACATATTCTTCCAACCGTAACTAATATCCCAGATTGGAAATGCTGTCTCTTACAAATAGAAGAAAAGAAATTCCATTTCATACTTGGAGAAATATTATAGATACTATGACACAAGTACTTTAAAAATAGAAGTCAACATCATTAATAAACTAGAACATTTCATTTTCAATTATCTTAATTTGTTAATTAACATTCTAATTATATACATTAGAAGAAACATTTTACATTACGATTCGGTAATATATAGACTTGCATTTAAATAAAACTTTCTTCTTTTTTTTTTTAAATAAATAACTCGAAATAATTTGAGTAAAATGGAATAAATAATTCAAACAATTTATAAAATTTCCAATATATTAAATTTATTATTTTTATTAGTAAAAAGTTTAAAGTAATTTTTAAATAGATCGATTCCGAGAAAATATAGAAAAAAAAAAGTCTTCATCATTTAATTATAATTTAAAAATTTTTAATCTTAGAATAATTTTCAACCATTTTTTTTTCTCTTAATTAAAAACTCATTACTTCATCCGATGCTATTTTATTTTATACACAAAAATTTTGTTTCTTATTCGATTTTCATTTACCATAAGTTAAGATATATCAACATATTATGGCGATAAAATCTCAATCAGCTCGGTGAAATCTATTGCAAAACTAGACTACTCTATCATTTGTGGTAGTAAGGAAGATTCTTCTTGGAGAAAAAATGTAATGATAAGTAAATGATAAGATTAATCTTACACTTTCAAACTTTTTATACAAAAAAAAAAAATTTGGGTAAAACTTTCAGAGATAAAATATGTACAGTACACAGCTCAACTTTCATCTTATATCAACGAAATTACTAGTTTTAAAATAGGAAAATATTTTCTAAACTTTTTCATACGTAGAAAAAAAATGTAATTATTTACATTTTTATAAAGTTATAACGCTCCGTAAATCACGCTTTCCCGCATAATTCAGGTGTTTAGCAGAGAAGTTTTTGCCGTTTCGCCTTCGCCATTCATCAGACTACATTTTACTTAATTGAAATTAATATGATATAATTAGCATTGTTGTGTCTAAAATGAGAGTTTAATGAATTATATTTAGCGAAAATCGTTTTTCATGGAGCGAAATGTTTGTTGGAGAAATCGTAAATTTCATGCGACATATTTGGTCGAAGTAATTGCACAATTGACATTAACCGAAAAGAAAAGGACGATTCCTTTAAAAATAATTTTTTCTATTGTAAAGTACAAGTCGTGTTATTTAACAATGGTTCTACTATTTGACCAAAGGCAATTTTAAGCCTAATTGATAGTAACGGGAGACCAATTTATTCCTTAATTAATGGTGATCGTTGGTTTACTTATTATACCCTGGGGAGTACTGTATCTCGAAGGTCGTTAGAGAAAATGAAAATGGCTTCTCTGCATTCGATGATAGTGAACGACTATATGACAAACAAAAATACGACCCCTTTTTTTTTTATCAACTAATAATTTTCCGATCTATCTCTCAAGCCAGAGACAAATTTATGATATATATCAAAGAATTTTTTTTATGATTTAGAATCATTCGAGAAAAATTTTTATGATCTACATAAATTGTTTTTAATTTCAGCAGAGTTATGAAGAGGAGGAGGGGAAAAAAAGAGTATCCAATCTGCGGATGGAGAAGTAAAGTTTTAAATATGTTATTATGATTTTTTTCTTCGGGCAGACACACACACACACACACACAAGCACACATACATATAATAGAGATGGTTGTAGAAACAAGTTAATTTTAAGAAAAACAGTTATGCGAAGTTAAGCTATAAAATGTACATTTTTATTTTTATAGGAAAAGAAATGACTTTGAAGGATTTAAAAATGAAAGATAATAAATATTCCCACAAAATATAAATTTTTTTATTTAATGTTTCAGGAAATGGATTTTTGAAATTATGTCTTTCAATAGACATATAATGGATAATTAAAATCGAGAGACACTTATTAATGTAGTATTTGAAAAAGCGCTTACGCTATCGTTTCGTCGATCGTAAGTCATTCGGATGCTCTCAAGAATCACTATTTACAAGTTTTAATGAAGTGTATTTCAGCAAGTTTAGTAAAATGAGAAAAGATAACCATTAGAAACATTACTTTGTTGAGAGAACAAATTAATGTTAGAGTTAGATAATTTTCCTAGGATAATTTAACACGAATTTGAGCGAGGCTTGAGGTAAGTAGAAATGTTTGAAAGCTCTGGCAAAGTCTGGACGGAATTAAAGCAATTATTCCTAACATAAAGTAAACCCCTTCTAACGATAGGAAAATAAAGTCAAAAACCATTAAAGACCATCTCTCGACTTTATCTCTCGACGTAAGAATTTTAGCCATTATTATTTAATATTTTTAAAATATAACCAGACGTCTAGTGTGTCACTTAACTTTATTCATTGGCTTTAATATTGGAAGCTAAAGATATCGACGGAGTTCATAGTTACGCTTTATAAGTCGTACCGGTTCTTTTTGCTGTGATGACTTAAGATCCCACATGGGGATTTCAACAACCTTATCTTTTAGTAACAGGCAACATCAGACGGACAGAGTCGTAATCCAAATGTATCTATGGAAAGAGATGATGGATGAGGAGTTCTCTCCAACTACAGAATAGAAACCATTTACCGTGCTTACAATATTTTACTTTATATGCTCTAACTTTAAACTTAGAAATTTATTTTCAATTCTTATATTATTAATTTTCAATTTTATCTTTTAAAATGTAATTTTTTAAACAATAAACTAAATACATTATTCCTCAATTCAGACATTTTTCCCTACAAATAAATGTAAATATATATATATATATATTTTATTCAAATATTTTATAAAAATTT